>NC_041394.2:343664764-343732264 GCF_900747795.2 Erpetoichthys calabaricus | reverse complement strand
TTCCTTGTTTTTAGTTCACGTGATTACGTAGGAGGCGTGATGACGCGATACGTGACTCCGCCTCCTCCATTACAGTGTATGGACAAAAAATATGTTCCAGTTATGACCATTACGCTTTGAATTTCGAAATGAAACCTGCCTAACTTTTGTAAGTAAGCTGTAAGGAATGAGCCTGCCAAATTTCAGCCTTCCACCTACACGGGAAGTTGGAGAATTAGTGATGAGTGAGTCAGTCAGTCAGTGAGTGAGTGAGTGAGTGAGTGAGTCAGTGAGGGCTTTGCCTTTTATTAGTATAGATATATATATATACACATATATATCTATATATATAAAAATGGAATGGGTGGGTCGTCGGGTGGGCCTTTTTTTCATTCCGTCGTTTTTTCGACGTTTTGAAAATGTAGAATGATTATTTGATTTTTTTGTTTTTATTTGATCGTGTCTATGTAGCCGCCGTCGTAATAAAGTATCGCCAAAATCGTCATTTATCGTAATTTATTTTTGACGTATAACGTCGCCGTCGTCGAGGTCAGTGATACCAGTGCAAAAAATCTGCTTACGGTTGAAAGACACGCCCTACTCACTGGACAGTTAAAAACACCAATCAAACTAACGATGACATCAAGTATTACCCAATCAAAAGTAGGAAAGGAGGCATCTTCATAAAATGCGTGTGGGATGATTTGCATGAGACGCTGCTTTAAAAAAAAAATGATAAAAAAAATATGGGATAAATCCCGTCCAGTATTGATTCAAAACGGGACGCGCAATTTCATTCTCAAACGCGGCACGATTCCGTATTTTAAAGGACGGGTGGCAACCCTACAGTGCCAGGTAACCACCCATACAATCACATTGTGATTCAGACTAGGAATGCAATGAATGTAATTACCCCGATCTACATACAAGGCGAAAGTCTTGCAACATTCAAAGATGATGGTTTGGGATAAGTACACTATACAACATAAAAGAGCTTATGAAGCCTTGAACCGAAAAAAGCAACATCTCAGAGATCGTAAAAAAAAAAAATAGGAGCTAATGTCGTTTTATTCGCTGTACATTTTAGTCAAACATTACCAGTTATTTCACGAGGGAGACCAGCACATCAACTCAACGCGTGTTTAAAATCCATGCTTCTCCCACGCTCGGTTATATGTCGCGTGTTCTCGGGTAGGTGCACCAAAAAATGTATACATTTAAGCATGTAATGGGCAAACAAAAAATGAGGTATACCCAAAGGCACAGCAGTAGTACTTAATGTAACTTTACTTCTTAAATGTTAATGTTTTACTGTTTAATAATTTATACGCTTCTTATATGTTGTTCAAATTCTTTTATCAAAATACCACTGACAGCGCAATGCACGATAACATCGACTGAATACACCATACGCATCCGCCCACGGCTGCCCTGCTGTGCGCAGATAGGAGTTGATTCTACAATAAAATAAAATAAAGATAAAAAGACTAAAACAATCATCACCCATAAAGCGGATAGTAGACGTGACGTACTATATGTGTACCACATTTCAACTGTATAGGTGCAACGGTTTGCGAGCTACAGGTCATTTAAAATCCTGGACAGACACACAAATTGCCACGGTAGCAAATTACAGAAGAAGATTTTACTGTTTAATAATTTATATTTATATGAAACGAGCTGTATATACCCGGCGTTGCCCGGGGCAGAAGTAACCTAATCGGTCAAACACTTACATATATACCAAAGTAAACCTAATCGGTCAAACAGTTACATATATAAAAAAAGCGAACCTAATCGGACAAACAGCTTCATATATACAGAAGCGAACCTAATCGGACAAACAGCTAATCTATATACATAAGCAAACCTAATTGGTCAAACAGTTACATAAATACAAAAGCAAACCTAATCGATCAAACAGCTTCATATATACAGAAGCGAACCTAATTGGTCAAACAGTTATGCATGTGCACAATGATTTTACAAACATTATGCGTGTTAACAATCATGAAAAAGAAAAGATTGAGGAACTGTTCTTCTATATGTGATGAAGCCACTAATAAGACAGATTTTTTTCAGGACCCAGCTGTTTCATAACTAAACTACTGCCACCCCAAAGTAATGCCTAATAGTGGTTTTTCGGGTAGCTGTGGAATAAAAAGGGTGTTTTTTAGTCAGTAAGAATCTGACACTACCCTTCAGTACGGGCTGAAGGGTGCCTATGTAAGGTTTTACATCCTTCCCGTATGGAAAAAAAAACATACTAAACTTTTTTTTCATCATTACAGATAATCTCAGTCAAATGGAAGTACGCATTCTCAATTTATTTTTATGTAATTTTTACTTTTTCACAAAGCCATCCCATTCCAATTTGTATGAATAAACTTTTGCTACAGAGTTAGCAAAAGTTTATTCATGCACATATTTTAATACGGATAATCTATCTCTAATCAAGGTTCTCATTTTCATTCTAATTTAAAATAATAATAGATACTCATTTTTTTCTTCTGTTTTAGAAAAACCAATCTATGCCACCTACGTCTTCGTCAAGTCAGCTTCATCCAGCTTCATCACATATACAAGAAGAGTTCCTCAATCTTTTCTTTTTAATGATTGTTAACACGCATAATCTTTGTAAAATCATTCTGCACATGCATAACTGTTTGACCAATTAGGTTCACTTCTGTATATATGAAGCTGTTTCATCGATTAGGTTTGCTTTTGTATTTATGTAACTGTTTGACCAATTAAGTTTGCTTATGTATATAGATTAGCTGTTTGTCCGATTAGGTTCGCTTCTGTATATATGAAGCTGTTTATCCGATTAGGTTCGGTTTTTTTATATATGTAACTGTTTGACCGATTAGGTTTACTTTGGTATATATGTAAGTGTTTGACCGATTAGGTTACTTCTGCCCCGGGCAACGCCGGGTATATACAGCTCGTATATATATATATATATATATACACACACATATATATATATATATAATATATGTGTATATGTATGTATATATATATATATGTCACAGCAACACTCATAACAATGACAACACAATTACATTGACAATCATGTTACGTTATTTTTAAAATGTTTCCTTTACTTTTTCATAACCTCTTTAACACACTACTTCTCCGCTGCGAAGCGCGGGTATTTTGCTAGTTTAAATATATATCGCGGATTTTTTGCTGGTTCGCAGATTTCTGAGGACAATGGGTCTTTTAATTTCTGGTACATGCTTCCTCAGTTGGTTTGCCCAGTTGATTTCATACAAGGGACGCTATTGGCAGATGGCTGAGAAGCTACCCATCTTACTTTTTTCTTTCTCTCTCTTGCCCTGACTTTCTCTGATCCTGACATAGGGGGTGTGAGCAGGGGGGCTGTTCGCACACCTAGACGATATGGACGCTCGTCTAAAAATGCTGAAAGATTATCTTCACGTTGCTACCTTCTGTGCGGCTGCTTCCTGAAGCGACATGCTGCACGGTGCTTCTCATACTTAAAAGCTTGAAGGGCACGTATTGATTTTTGACTGTTTGTTTCTCTCTCTCTCTCTCTCTCTCTCTCTCTCTCTCTGCTCCTGACGGAGGAGGTGTGAGCTGCCGCCTTCAACAGCTTTGTACCGGCGGTGCTTCGCATACTTAAAAGCCAAACAGTCCTATTGATTTGTTTGCTTTCCTTTGTCTTTCTGACTCTGTCTCTGCTCCTGACGCGCACTCCTTTGAAGAGGAAGATATGTTTGCATTCTTTTAATTGTGAGACAGAACTGTCATCTCTTGTCTTGTCATGGAGCACAGTTTAAACTTTTGAAAAAGAGACAAATGTTTGTTTGCAGTGTTTGAATAACGTTCCTGTCTCTCTACAACCTCCTGTGTTTCTGCGCAAATCTGTGACCCAAGCATGACAATATAAAAATAACCATATAAACATATGGTTTCTACTTCACGGATTTTCTTATTTCGCGGGTGGCTCTGGAACGCAACCCCCGCGAGGAGGGATTACTGTATTTCAGTTACCCAGGAAGGTTTGTCAGGCATACTGTCAAAAATAGAAGTTACGCACCATCAATTTCACTTACCAGCCAAAGCTAGAAAACACCTTATTTCATTTGCTTGTCTTTTTCTGTTGCAGCCTGCACATTTCAGCTATGAAACAGTTCCTGTTTCATCATCTTCCTCTTGATGTTTCTGTTTCTTAACTCTGTCCTGTGCCCCTTCTTGTATAAACATTCAACAACATAACTGATAACACAGTTCTGGCACCCCAACAGCACTGTATGTTTAATTCAAATAGTGAATACTTCTTACCTACAACTGTGTAAGATGGTCTTCTTGTTTCAGCCTGTTGGACCGTCACTCCACTCCCAAAATTTTTTCACATCTACTAATTTAAAAATGAAGAGCGATGAGTTATTGTCAGCATGCAATGAACTGTCCAACTTTAAGAAGCTTTAACAGAGAAGGTCTTGAAAAATGACATTCATGTGTCTTTATGTCAAAATGATACACTTTTAATGAAGCTGATTGTTGTTCTTTCTGCAGAGAAAAAGCTGCTGTTTACTGTAACATCTTGATGGACGTGAAACAGGAGACCTGTGATATGGACACAAATATTATGGATATTAAAGAGGAGGACTGTGAGTTGGAGTCCATCTACCCTAAACAGGAAAGTCTGAGCATTAAGGAGGAAAACCGTGAACTGTGGTCAGTGAGCATTAAAGAAGAATGTGAAAATAAGTCAGTCAGTATTGAAGCACATGACCATATAAATCTGAAGAGTACTGAGGAAGACGACTTTCATGATGGGTGTAAAGATGGAGTGGTGACAGGATTAGACTCTTCTCAAAGCAGACACTGTTCATCTCCAGGGCCTTCTATCAATGTGAAGTCTGAATCACTACAGTCTGACACAAAGAGGACCGAGGAGACTACATCTGTTAGAACTCAGGAAAATCAGCCACCACCTACAAAGAAGTCTGGGAAAAGTAAGTGTAAAATAAACGTGTAAGTTTTAGGGTTGGGGTTTATGGGCCTGAAAGGTTGGGTCTTTTGGTTATTATAAAAAATGTAGAAATGGAGTGAAAATACTACATTATACTGTGTTTAAATGTAAGTTTGAGATTTCATCTATTGTAGTGTAAGGTTTAGCAGTTTGCTATTCTTCCATTTTAGTGACTTTACCAAAGACATGTTTAGGAGTTTTGCATAAAGAGTGCTATACAAAAGACTATGATACCTTTGGACAAGCTAAGTAAGTAAAAGATGATCTGATTTCCAAAAGGCATAAAGTTGATTATGGTACATTTTTTATATTTTATATTTTAAGCTAGATTACTTTTTTTATTTCCATTATTTACCACTTCAAAATAACAAAAAAGGTAAATGTGCATGAAAGAAAAGTGTGGGCACCTGCATGGTCAGTACTTAGTAACACTCCATTTGGCACAAATCACAGCCAGTAAACACTATTTGTGGCCAGCTAAAAGTCTTTCAGTTCTTATTTGGGGGATTTTTGCCCATTCGTCCTTTATAAAATGCTGCTAGTTCTGTGAGATTCTTGGGCCTTCTGGCATGCACTGCTCATTTGAGTTCTATCCACAGATTTTCATTGATGTTTATATCCGCGGACTAGTGAGAGCCATACCAAAACCTTAAACTTGGGCCACTTGAGGTTATCCATTGTGAATTTTGAGGTGCAGTTCTGATTGTTATCCTGTTGTAGAAGCCATACTGTTTTTGGTTGTAGCTTTTTAGATGATGTGATATTTGCTTCTAGAATTTTCTGGTATTTAATTGAATCCATTCTTCCCTCTATCAGTGAAAATTTCCCCGTGCTTCTGGCTGCAACACAAACCTGAAACATGTCCAATCTACTGCCTTACTTAACAGTCAGAGATGTGTTCTTGTCATGGAACTCTGTGCCCTTTGCGTATTGTGGCCAAAAAGTTCTTTTTTGACTTCATCAATCCACAGGGCTTGTTTAGATTATTATCTGCAAATTTCTGATGCTGAATTTTGTGGTGAGGACACAGGAAAGGTTTTCTTTGATTGGTCTTTGTGATGGGGTTGCTGCACAGTAGAACAGTGTAACACCATGTGACGATGCAGGTTCTACTCCATGCTCCCTTCTTGCTTCTGGGAGCCCTGAACCCGTCACCGTTGGTAATGTCACCGATGAGCTTGGCAGTGAGGCATAACAATGAAGCAAGGGGATGGTGTAAAGTGTCAAGTGCTTTTATTAAAGACAACAACAAAACAGTATTCAAAATAAACAAGTGCAGTGTATCACAAAAGTCTTCAAATAAATAAATAATCCCAATAAAACAGTTGTGGAGGTTAAAAATAATAGAAAAAAAAAACAATCCTTTAAAACAACGAGTTTAAAACAATGCTGGAAGCAATCTTTTAAAAACCACAAAGCCTGGTGTCGTCTTTACCTGGCGGCTCCCCTGCTTCTCCCATCTGGGCCCCGCAACAGCAGAGTTGCCCTACCAGCAGCTGACCTTCTTCCCGATCCATGGCTTCGGTCTAGCACTCTCCAGATCGAGACTTGGCTTTCAACCCAGCGGCCAGGACGCTCACGTTGGGGTTTCTCCTTCCAAGCCTCACAACTCCTGCTGTCTTCTGTGGCGAGCAGCCCTTCTGCTGGTCACTTCTGCTCCTCAGAATGCTCAGCGGGAGCGACCACTACAAACTGCCCTAGGTGTTGGCCAAACACCCCGCTAGGGCTCACTGTCCAGCTGCCTTCTCTCGCCTACTTGCTTGCTCTCTCTCTCTCGCTCGCGCACACCAGCTCTCTCTCCTCGCTGCTTCCTGGTCTCCTGCAACCTCCGGCTCTTTTCTTTTCTTTCTTCCTCCATTTTTCCCACTAGCCGCCTCGCGGTTCTATTTATGATGGGGACGTGATTCACCTGTGGCAATCGGCGGCTCCCGGGAACAATTATGCATGCAGATGACTCCTCACCTGTGCACTTAAGCAAGGACCGCCCACATCACAATTTATCCCAGAAACCACTTCAAACAAACACCACCACGCCCCCTTGCTAAGCCGTGAGTGGCCTTTATGACATGAGCTGTGGACCCGCTATACTACACACCACTCCAGAGTCTGACTACAAAAGACCTTCAGGGATCTTTAGCAAACAGAAGTTTCGATTTGCCCTTCTAGCAATCCTATCAGGAGTTCTCTTGGAAATTTTTCTTGGTCTTCCAGACCTCAACTTGCCCTCTACTGTTGCTGTTAACTGCCATTTCTAAATAGTATTATAAACTGAGGAAATGGCTACTAGATAGCATTTTCCTGCTTTGGGGCGCCACTTATTTTGTTTTTCAGAGTGCTAGGCAGCTGCTTAGAGGAGCCCATGGCTGCTGATTGTTAGGACAGTTTGAGGAGTCCAGAGAATTTATACGGCTTTGACATTTGCATCACCTGGCCACTCCTAATGGTGATTGTGAACAAGACAAAGCCCTAAGGAAGTAATTTAAGTCTGAGATCTTGGAAAAAAGTTATCTGAGATCTCCAATCACTTGGGGTGCCCAAACATTTGCACGGTACTCCTTCCTCTTTTCACTCTACAAAACAAAAATAATGCACAAATCTTAATTAACATGGAAGAAAAGAATGCTTCATCTTTAACTTTATTGCTTTTGTAGATCAATTCGTCTTCTATTGACCTTACTTTTTACAGTAAGAGTTATTTTGATCAGTGGGTCTCCAGATTTTTGCATGCCATTGTTTATGAGATGTCACGAAAGTGTACATCTTGGTTAATGATATGTCTGAAAAGGATCATCTGCTCGGCAGAGTATATCGTAGTGCTGGGCGGTATACCGATTCATACCGAAAACCGTTTTTAATTTTTTTTATGATACGGATTTTTCTTATACCGCAACACCGGTTTAAATTGCCTAAACGACGTTCGGAACGTGGCGCAGCGGGAAACTGTTCAAGTGGGGACCTTTTTCACTGCTACACCGCTAAACACAGATTTGTTGCACTAGGGCTCTTTTTCACTGCTACACCACCAAATAATGGGCGGTAGCATAGGTATGCCGCGCGGTGAAAATGGACAGAGAGCCGAAAAAAAGCAGTCACGTCTGTCGCCTGGAAATGCTTTAGTGTTAAAAGGTCAGATGTGTAAATACTGTTTCTATACTACTGGATAATACTGTAAGCCAAGTTGTACTTGTTTTATTTGTTTTCAATACAGTGTAATGTACCTGGGTACTGTATAATAGTGTGATGACATTTTGACTTTATTCTCGACATTTCCACTTTAATCTTGACGCTTATGACAAGAATAAAGTCGACATGTTGACTTTATTCTTGTAATTTGTCATTAAAGTAGAACATCGTAAACTAAACTTCATCATAAAATGAATATTTCATTTACTAGATTTTCTCAAACCCCGTCATAAGTTATATAGCACATTAAATGCTTTGTGTTAAGTGATTCGTTCAGAGATGGGTGCAACTCTAAATGGATGGCATAACTAAACATGTATAACGAAGATATTTTTAAAGTTCTGAACACTCCGTGGGCTAAGTTTATAACTAGTTTTAATTTCACAAAGACGTTTATCGTTTGGTGATTGGTTATGTGGTGAAAGAAAAAGGAAGGATACTGGGGTTTTGGTAGCCTATGTCAGATAGAGACAGCATGCATGCAATAAAGATAACCCACTCAGAAGAACATGCATTGAATTCTGTGTTCGTGTCTCCGACCAGCAGATCACAAACCCAACATTTACACAATATTTAAGTTAAACCTGTGCGATAGCTATTCATACATCCAGTTTTTTGGAGCCTCGTCACACCTGCCATAAAGTTCTCTACACTGAACATACATCTGGGGACCCCTTACTGCGAGGGAGCAGCACTACCGCCTCACTACCGATGCATGTTTAATACCTGCTTTAATGCATTTCATCATGAAAATGATATCAAGTATTTATCTTAGCATTCTAAATTTTCAGAAAGCAGGAATATCATGAAGTGAATGGATTCTGTATGGTGATCGCTGTCTCCTCTTAGTGCGGAGGAGGTCAGTTTAAGAAGCGTAGTGATTAACCACTGGGTCCGGGAACGTAACACAAAGCATTTAATGTGCTGCATTCATTTATGATGGGGTAAATTAAGGTAATTGATTAAACATTGATTTTAGGAAGAAGTTTAGTTTACAACATTCTACTTTAATTATGAAGTAAACTATGAGAATAAAGTGGAAATGTCGACTTTAATCTCAACATAAACGGCGAGAATAAAGTGGAAATGTTGACTTTGTTCTGGAAATATAGTTTGTTTTTTTCTTCCCAGTATAGCTTAGCTTGAAGCAAGGTCCATATTAATGCAGTTTGCCTAAATGATGGTTCAGCTGGTAAAGATGTCATCACCAAGTTGCACTTGTTGTATTTTATTTTAATTTGGTGAATACTGTGTAATGCACCTGGGCTTGAAGTCTTGAAGTAATAGTGCAACTGTCAGTAATAATACTATTATTTATTTTATTGTTATTATTTATTAGTTTAAATATTATGCAGTTTAACTCTTTTAGGGCTAATTTTTTTTTGTTTCTTTTCTCCCAGGGCTGAATATTTTTCCAAAAACTAACATTTTTTAAAAAAGAACACAAAGCAATTGTTTAACATATCAAATCAACAAAAAATATTTACTTTTGACAAATGTTACTGTCTTGCATGTTGTATGAGCCTGAATTCTCTATGTGTTGTTTTGATGCCTATTTTTCAATTGTCTGTTGCTGCATTTTCTAACATATATTGTTAGTGTGTACTGTAGAGAGACAAGTCACCCATTTGCCAACGTGCCATGCCACTGCCACCAAGTTTTCTGCCTGCATGAAAACCGTATTGTCACCTCTTTTCATCTTCTGAAACTTTATGAACTTTATGTATGGCATTATAGCCTGGCTCACCCCATGGGATTTGCTTCTGTTTATTACAGAAGTGAATAAAACTTTGCAGCAGCACGTACCTAAGCCACCAGGGGACAATGCTCCCTGAAGTTATATCACCAGTTCTGTCCCATCTCTATTTGTAATGCCACAGCGCGCTTCATCTCGTCTTTCGTTGTGGGTTTCCACTTTGAATAACGAGAATGCGATGCAAACGCAGCCCGCGATTCAAAAAAAATCTCTGCCTACCTGTTTGTCTCGTCTGACAGTAGCTGAAAAGCAGCATCAGGAGAGAGCAGCCTGAAGTACAGCAGCTGGTGATCTGTCGTGTCCAAAAGCAAGCCATGCCGTCTTGTAAACTCCGGTAGCCATATCGGCTCTCAACGGATCAATGTATGTGTATTTATCCCATGCGAACCTTGCCGTAGATGCATCGGCTGCGCGAAGGCACTCAACTGGCAGCAGATCCGCTCGCGCGGCATTGGCTGGTGTCTGATCAGCTGATGCCTGCTTCTAACTCTCTCGCTCGATCTCCTGATCACTGCCAATAAAGTCCGATTCTGAAAAATCAAGAGTCCGACTCCGCGGTAATGCGCAAAACAACGTCTGCCAAGTGTTTTCTTTTCTGCACTTGCTTCGCTGCCTTTTCACATGTCGGTGCCATCTTGCCTTTGTTTACATTTCGCAACTCACGCACACGCAATGTTTATTTGCCGAGTCAACGAGTCTAGCATTCCTCCAAGCACAGAGGGAATGCCTGTGATGTGACAGTGAGATTTGTCGCCATTAACAGCTGATTGTCGCCCTTTATCCCTGGATGTCGACTTTTGTCGACATTCGCCTTCAACCCCTCCTGTCGACAAAAGTCGACATCCGCCCTAAAAGAGTTAATGATGATAAAGTTGTTTAAAAAGTCACTTTAACGTGTCAGTGGACAGAGATTGTTAACATTAACAGAAAGTATAGCTGGTTTACAAAAAATATTTACTATTTATTCCTTTTCTAAGACATATTCGGTGCGATACAATTTTTGACAAGCACTTCTGGATATTTTACTAAGTCTAAATGCCTCTTTGTATGGTTGAAAATATGTTGTCTAAATTAGTTTGTTTTTGCAAAATTTGTTCAATAAAAAGGTCCTATATTTTGATTGCATCTGTCATGCAATGTGATACCTTCTCCATTAGTGCCACCCCCATGAAAACTGTCACTTTATGGGGCAATGCAAAACTGTATTAATACGTGTGTGCACATTAAAATGTTTTTTTTTGTACAATATACAATTCTCATGACAGTGGAATAGGTTATTCTTAGCCAGTAATTGCAGTGGAAAATGTGGTTAACATCCACTCATGCATGGGGAAAAAAATACAGTGAAACCGGGATAATTTAGAAAAATACCGTGATATAGAATTTTGGTCATACCGCCCACCCCTAGTATATCATGCATCCAAGTTAGAAATTAAATGATGGAAACTTTCCACTATAGAGAATGGTTGGGTATCTAAAATGATAAATTCCAATTATTTTTTAAGGAATACACTTTGATTGTTTCCTGTCCTGATCATATTCCTGCTTCTTTTCAGAAGTTTCATTATTGACGACTGAGATATATTTTGTTTCTTAAAGGTTTTCTTTCTTTCATTGCATTGTAGAAAGTTGGTGAGCTCAGCTGAGTGGTGAACCTACAAGAGTCTCGTCAAATTATTTACATTAAATGTCTTTGCTTTAAATCCACCATAACTAACAACTAACCTTTTCTTTTTAAACTTTACATTTAGCATTCCTTTCACTTTTAAGACATTTTAATATACAGTAATCCCTCCTCCATCGCGGGGGTTGCGTTCCAGAGCCACCCGCAAAATAAGAAAATCCACGAAGTAGAAACCATATGTTTATATGATTAGTTTTATATATTTTAAGCCCTTATAAACTCTCCCACACTATTATAAACATTTCACGCACAATTATACAGCATAAACCCTTTGTATTCTCTTAGATATTAGGTAAGATTCGTTGAAATTATGTATGTAAACACAGTTTACATACAGTAAAACCTAAATATTATTTTAAAGATATCGAGCGTCTCCGATATCACATATGTTACAGCCATTACGACAGACAGGCCACCATCAATAAATACGTACAATGCAAGAAAAATTGTATACAGTAAAATGTGTGTACAGTGACACTAAACTATGTACCTGTAATAAGTACTGTACGTAAATAATTAATTATGGTTACTCTGTAATGGCCAACCCCTTTACCCAGCCGGCAGCTACACTTCCAAGACCTGTGGCCTGGATGATTTACTGAGAAATAATCTAATTATCAAGCCGTACTTCTAACCAATTAAACTTTTCCCCCACAATCGACGGTGAAAAGATAAGTACAAAAACAGGATGTAAAATTTAAACGGATTGTATGCATTAAGTGAAACAAGACATGCAAAAAATAGAAACATATAAATATTAATATCCCTCCACCCCAGCAACAACAAGACACCACCAAATATAACTATAACACCCCAAATATAAATACAACAAAAACCCTCCCTTGTCCCTGTAACATATAAACACACAACACAAATAACAACAATGACTGATAAACTGAATGCTTGTGAACTTGAGTCCGGTAATAAAGAAACTGTCCTGAAAGCGGTTGACTGAATTAGTAAAATTGATTCTCCCCGGAAAAAATGGAGCAGCCTCACCGTGTATCCTCGGTGTGTGGTGGATGATTAGGTCTGACCCCGGGGTCTCTCGTGGTGAAGTCCTTGAAGCAAGTCCGGCAGATGGAAAAACATACTGGATGGAAATGCGCGATGTGTAAAATAACAGGTACAGGTGGCTCGTGGTCGTGAATGTGAAAAAAATCTCCTTCTCTCCTCTCTCCTTCCTTCTCCTCCTGCTGGCTTAAATAGTCCTGTGACGGCTGTGATTGATTAATTGTAAACGGGTGTTTTCCAGGTTTGTGGCTGTGGTCTCCTTCCATCATCCGTCCCCCTTTACGGGGATGGCATTAACTGATACACAAACAGTAAACGGGACAATTAAACGAGACGCACACAGTACTGACATTTAACACTAACTATGTGGCCCCGCTACAACTCACCAACAATGACACGACGACTTGTCCGATAACGATGAGTTTAATTTTACTGCACAACAAAGGATAGCGTTACAGCTCTTCTAAAGGAGCCTCTTCAGGCGACTGTTTAGCACCGCTGTTGTTCTTCTTCCATCACTCTTCAATCCAAATCCCTAAAGCAGATTCCATCCAGACTACTGCCTTATCATGTCCACTTGCAACTCATTTTGCGCCCTGGTTAAAAGACACTGCGGCCGTAGATCTTATATGCTTTTCCTCCTTTTTAAATAAAAAGAATCGTGGACTCATTTATGCTGTAATGGTGTCCTGCAGCGGTGTAGCTGTTTCCTTCCTTCATCATATCCAAAACTTTTACCTTTTCTGCAATCATTTGCATCTTAATGCTGAATGAGTGAGATTAGACTTCCTGGTTAATGCAGCACTCCGTCGCTGAGCCAATCAGCAGCACACAGGAATTTAACTGCGTGCTCTGATTGGGTAGCTTCTCAGCCATCCGCCAACAGCGTCCCTTGTTTCAATTCAAATGCGTCCCTTGTTTCAATTCAAATAGGCAAATCAACTGAGGAAGCGCACGTACTGTAGACCGCAGACATCCGTGAAGCAGTGAAAAATCTGCGATATATATTCACATATGCTTACATTTAAAATCCGCAATGGAGTGAAGCCGCGAAAGACGAAGCGCGATATAGTGAGGGATCACTGTACTTCAAAAACCGCTGTTGTTTTCTTCTCCAGTTTCCATTTTGTGTGCTCTGTCGGTAATGTGAATGCCTTCAGGTTAACACATCCTGTGTCACAAAATCAGCAGACCGATCGGCCAACTTTAATAATAAAAAGCAAACACTGACCTATTTGATTCAAGGCTGATTGATTTACACACCATTACTGTTCAGTTCAGTTGTATTTCTTTTTTGATAGCGCTCTTAGTGGAGCAGGCTCGGAGTGCTTGACATTTCTAGCAATGATACCATAACAGACATAATAATAATTATACGTCTAGATGAACACACACATTGGATCAAAGAGACAGTAAAACCTAGCATCTTTTAGTTTATTTAACATGTAAATCCTGACAGTACATACTCATTAACATTGTAATGGCGAGTAAATGTTACCATTGTATCACAAAGGTGACTAGTTGTGGAGTCACCTGACACTCCCCTATAGAACTGAAACACCAACAGCTGGATTTTCTCATCTTCTTATTTTTTTCTCCAAGGTCACTGTAGCTTCTGTAGGCTTGTGCACTGAGGTGTCACTCATCCATTGCTCTTTTTTGCTTTGGTGATTTAAAGAAGTCATTTTGATGTTTGTTTTGGTGTCAGTTGGTTTTCTTTAATTGTGGATAAATGTCAGGACACATTCTAATTATTAAAGGATGCATTTTTCATGCTTGGCATGTTATTCAGTTTTATATACTGTCTTCAATAATGTTTGAGATAAAGGGAAAAAAATTATCCTTTTCCTCCACAGTTTCAAATTACAAATCAAACAGTTCAAATTTGATTAAAGTGCACATTATAGGCTTCCATTTAAGGGGATTTCCATATGTTTTGGTCATACCATGTAGAAATGGCAGCACTTTTTCTACATTGCCCCTCAATTTCAGGTCACCATAATGTTTGGGCCAATTGGCATCACAGGTGTTTGTGGTTCCTCAGATGTGTTTCATTGCTTTAGTCATGCATACTTAAGATACCTGGGCTTACTTCTCCCTATAGACTAGTTTTGGAGTGTGTAGTTCCTATTTGGTCAACATGAGGACAAGAGCTCTGCCAATGAAAGTCAAAGAAGCCATTATGAGGCCAAAAAACAATAATAAAATCATTAGAGACATCATGGAACCTTAGGATTACCTAATTCTACTGTCTGGAATAAGAAGAAAAGATGCACAGGTGAGCTCAGTAATCACAAACAGACTACTAGGCCAAGTAAGACCACCACTGTTGATGACAGAAGAAGTTGCTGCTGATTGCATTTTGTTTATGACTTGCACACACTGATGGTCTGGATATTGCATGTATCTCTGTAGCATCTTAAGAATAACATCTCATACAGTTGGCATGATGTGGCTCAGAGTGACTACGAGATTCCTCACCATTGACGCAGTTCACGCTGAAAAGCAGCC
Organism: Erpetoichthys calabaricus; assembly: GCF_900747795.2. Taxonomy (NCBI): domain Eukaryota; kingdom Metazoa; phylum Chordata; class Cladistia; order Polypteriformes; family Polypteridae; genus Erpetoichthys; species Erpetoichthys calabaricus. Next base: position 343,717,132 of record NC_041394.2, on the reverse strand, counting down.
ATCAACAAATAACCCACAGCTATTAAGACCTGTGACAGAATTGGGATTGTGTGAATTCCATGTGGTGGTCTCTGTAATGAAGGCTCCAGTTCTGCACACAGTTCAAAGGGAAAGTCTAAACTAGCTTATGATTCAGTCATCATCAGGAGCCAAAAAATTATTATGATCCCTGAACGTTCACACCTTGTTTAGCCTGCCAAACTTCAGAGTGCAAAATGTGCAATGAAATGAGATTTTCTGTTTAGTTTGATTTTCCACCTGGAGTTGCTAAAATGCCAACACCAAAAACGTCTGCATAGGACTTATGAATGCTCAAAACTTACTGTAACATTAAGCCAATTTCCATGGAAAGTTCTGATTTTATAAATCCTGGCTTTTGCGTAAGAAATGGCTTACACACATTTCCAAACAAAAGGAAGTTTATATTCTTGTGGCCCTGATATGTAGATGTAATAGTGAATGTAAAATTATCAAGTGTCTTTCCATGTACAACAAAAATGTTATAATTGCTTATGCTTATCAAAGGTTGTCCCTAATTTTAACCAGCATGTATTTAATGTTAGTTAATGTTAATAATAAGGCAGTGGATTGAAAATATCTTTTTTTTTTCTTTTAAACTTTATACAGGAAATGAACATCACTGCTGTTTGGAATGTGGCAAAGAATTCTCTGGCAAGAGTGCTCTTCAGAGACACACTAGAATTCACACCGGAGAGAAGCCATTTCACTGTAATGAATGTGGTAAACAGTTTTCACAAAGCTACTGTCTTCAGAACCACAAAAAAATTCACACTGGAGAGAAGCCATACTGCTGCGTGCATTGTGGCAAACAATTCTATGCTATGACTTCTCTGCAGATACATATAAGAATTCACACAGGAGAGAAGCCATATCACTGTAATGAATGTGGTAAACAGTTTTCACAAAAGATCAGTCTTCAGAACCACAAAAGAATTCACACTGGAGAGAAGCCATATTGCTGTAATGATTGTGGTAAACAGTTTTCAGCAACAAGCCATCTTCAGATTCACAAAAGAATTCACACTGGAGAGAAGCCATATTGCTGTAATGAATGTGGTAAACGGTTTTCACAAATTGGCAACCTTCAGACACACACAAGAGTTCACACAGGAGAAAAGCCATATAGCTGTAATGATTGTGGTAAACAGTTTTCAGAAAAATACCATCTTAAGATTCACAAAAGAATTCACACTGGAGAAAAGCCATATTGCTGTAATGAATGTGGTAGACAGTTTTCAGGAAAAAGCCAACTTCAGATCCACATAAGAATTCACACAGGAGATAAGCCATATTGCTGTAATGAATGTGGTAAACAGTTTTCACATATAGGCATTCTTCAGAACCACACTAAAGTTCACACTGGAGAGAAGCCATATTGCTGTAATGAATGTGGTAAACAGTTTTCAGAAAGAGGAAGTCTTAAGAATCACAAAAGAGTTCACACTGGAGAGAAGCCATATTGCTGTAATGAATGTGGTAAACAGTTTTCAGAAAGAGGAAGTCTTAAGAATCACAAAAGAGTTCACACTGGAGAGAAGCCATTTTGCTGTAATGAATGTGGTAAACAGTTTTCAGGAAGAGGTGGTCTTAAGTATCACAAAAGAGTTCACACTGGAGAGAAGCCATATTGCTGTAATGAATGTGGTAAACAGTTTTCAGAAAGAGGAAGTCTTAAGAGTCACAAAAGAGTTCACACTGGAGAGAAGCCATATGGCTGTAATGAATGTGGTAAACAGTTTTCAGCAAGAGGAAGTCTTAAGAATCACAAAAGAGTTCACACTGGAGAGAAGCCATATTGCTGTAATGAATGTGGTAAACAGTTTTCAGAAAGAGGAAGTCTTAAGAATCACAAAAGAGTTCACACTGGAGAGAAGCCATATTGCTGTAATGAATGTGGTAAACAGTTTTCAAAAATATGCAATCTTCAGACGCACACTAGAGTTCACACTAGAATAAAACCAGTAACCGTTCAAAAATCAGTCCAGAAAAACAATCATGCTTCAGGACTCAAGAGTGAGGTTCACTCCTGTTCTGAAAAATAAAGAAACCAAACTACTGTTGAGAAATTAATCCCTGAGAGAAAACATATTGCTGTTTTCAATGTGGGAAATAATTTTGCCAGAGGATTTCTCTTCAGTAATACGGTAGAGTTTGCACCAGAGTGAAATACAACTGAACAGTCCTGACTAAAGAGTGAGGTTCACTCCTGCCTGGACAGTAAGCACATGTAACCGACTGGAATCCATCCTACTCCCTGTTGTGTTGGAAACAAGTCAAATGGAGGAGAAACAGAAGTTTGTTTCCTTTTCCCTTCACAGAAATAAACAAAGAACTTGTCCCCAATGCTAAATAATTAATCAAGTCAATTACAAATAATTACAAATAGTAATACAAAATAAATAAAACTAAAACCCAGAATGTACACATGGCCAATATTGTACACCATGCTGAATTATGTTTAAATAATTTGGCAGCATGCTAATAGGATTAATGCTATTTTTTTTGTTGTTGTTAATGAAAAAATCTGCATATAAGAATTAAAAAAAAAAAAACAACAACACATTGCTTATTAGATGCTTGAGCATTTCCAAATAATATACATGTCAAATACTTCCCGAGGAGTATGTTAGAAGAGAAAGAAGTCAAAACACACTGGCCTAAGTACCTAAGTCTTTGTGGACCTTAAAATGTTGGGCCTAGTTGGATAAGATTTATATTCGGGGGGCTATCATCCGTTTGTCTTGGCATACCACCCTGAAGAATTTAAATGTTCTGAAGTGCCTCCATTTTATTTTAGTCTTAAATTGTTACAACCCCAATTCCCAATTCCGTAAATAAAAACAGAATACAATGATCTGCAAATCCTTTTCAACCTATATTCAATTGAATACACTACAAAGACAAGATATCGAATGTTCAAACTGATAAACTTTATTATTGTTTTGCAAATCTTCACTCATTTTGAATTTGATGCATGCAACACGTTCCAAAAAAGCTGGGACAGGGGCATGTTTACCACTGTGTTATATCACCTTTCCTTTTAACAACACTCAATAAGCGTTTGGGAACTGAGGACACTAATTGTTGAAGCTGTGTAGGTGGAATTTTTTCCCATTCTTGCCTGATGTACAACTTCAGTTGCTCAACAGTCCGGGGTCTCCATTGTCGTATTTTGCGCTTCATAATGCGCCACACATTTTTAATGGGAGACAAGTCTGGACTGCAGGCAGGCCAGTCTAGTATCCGCACTCTTTTACTACGAAGCCATGCTGTTGTAACACATGCCAGAATGTGGCTTCGCATTGTCCTACTGAAATAAGCAGGGACGTCCCTGAAAAAGACGTCACTTGGATGGCAGCATATGTTGCTCCAAAACCTGTATGTACCTTTCAGCATTAATGATGCCTTCACAGATGTGCAAGTTACCCATGCCATGGATACCAACACACCCCCATACCATCACAGATGCTGGCTTTTGAACTTTGCGCTGAAAACAATCCGGATGGTCCTTTTCCTCTTTGGCCCGGAGGACACGACGTCCATGATTTCCAAAAACAATTTGAAATGTGGACTCGTCAGACCACAGCACGCTTTTCCGCTTTGCGTCAGTCCATCTCAGATGAGCTCGGGCCGAGAGAAGCCGGCAGCGTTTCTGGGTGTTGTTGATATACAGTATGGCTTTCGCTTTGCATGGTAGAGTTTTAACTTGCACTTGTAGATGTAGCGACGAACTGTGTTAACTGACAATGGTTTTCTGAAGTATTCCTGAGCCCACGTGGTAATATCCTTTACAGAATGATGTCAGTTTTTAACGCAGTGCCGCCTGAGAGATCGAAGGTCACGGGCATCCAGTGTTGGTATTCGGCCTTGCCGCTTACGTGCAGAGATTTCTCCAGATTCTCTGAATCTTTTGATGATATTATGGACAGTAGATGGTGAAATCCCAAGATTCCTTGCAATTGTACGTTGAGAAACGTTGTTCTTAAACTGCTGGACTATTTGCCCATGCAGTTGTTCACAAAGTGGTGAACCTCACCCCATCCTTGCTTGTGAACGACTGAGACTTTCGGGGATGTTCCTTTTATACACAATCATGACAAACACCTGTTTCCAATTAACCTGTTCACCTGTGGAATGTTCAAAACAGGTGTTTTTTGAACATTCCTCAACTTTCCCAGTCTTTTGCTGCCCCTGTCCCAGCTTTTTTGGAACGTGTTGCAGACATCAAATTCAAAATGAGTGAAGATTTGCAAAACAGCAATAAAGTTTATCAGTTTGAACATTCTATATCTTGTCTTCGTAGTGTATTCAATTGAATATAGGTTGAAAAGGATTTGAAAATCATTGTATTCTGTTTTTATTTATGTTTTACACAACGTCCCAACTTCATTGGAATTGGGGTTGTACTTACTGAACTGTTATTGGGTAAAACTGAAGGTGACATTTCTTTTCCCACCCAAATAAACATTCATTCAGAAAGCTTTTGTAAGGTACGTAGCACTTGTTACCTGTCAAAGACATGTTTTAGTAAGAATTTCAAAAGGATTTGATATATTAGGACTGATAGGCACTGACTGTTTGTCACCATGAGGAAGTCACTTCATCTAATACTGGAAAAACAAAAGAAATACATGCAATTGTGTCTCAAATGTTGTAAGTTCCCTTGACGTCAGTCAAATAATTAATAATAATTGTCAGAAACTTTAGCAAAGTCACACCCTCGACCAGAAGGGGTTTCCTGTCCCCTTTAGAATTGGTATTCTGCTGTCTTGGTTTACCTACAATGTGCTTGTTTGTTGTTTTAAATAAATTGCAAAATACTCAAATTCACCAGTCTGTCATCTCCACTTATCTATCCGTGACTCCTGCACTCTGCTTTCTGTTTTTTGAACTCTGCAAATTGGCACATTTACCAGAGGTCCCTGAAACTCCTCTTTTACATGGTCCTTCAACCCAGAGGCTAAACCGACGACCCGTGGACAAAGCAGTGAGTATAGAGGAGCTTATCCTCATCTCTATTGAACTGAGCATCGATGCAGAAGAGGTCACCTGACCTGACATCCCCGCATTCAGCCAAACTCCGCCACTACAGCCTTTCAGCCATGGCCAGTAAGAGACGAGGTTTCCAGCTCACCTTTCAGACTGGGATGTGGGGTTCTGTCCTTCCAGAGGTAACGTGTCCTCCATCGTGAGCTCAAAGCAAAGTATGAGTAGCAAACCGAGAAGTGCTGTTACCACACATTTGTGTAAACCTAACGGATGAGTTGCATCGGATCACAGTAGTAACAGATGCAGTGTATGTACAGCTTTGTGTTTTTTCCATCAAGATAAGTGAGGAAATGATCTTGCTGATCTGGAGGAGAAAAAGCAGCTGATGGAAGAAGATGATAGAGATGAGTTATGCAGCCAGCTTGATAATCGAGTGCAGGACACGCTTGGCCAAAGGAGAGCTTAATGCAAAGGCTGTCTAGACAGCAGCGTCGTAAACGTCAGAGGTGACTGTGTGCTGAGGGCATAGACCCACAAATACCTGGGAGTGCAGCTGGATGATAAATTGGACTGGACTGCCAATACTGATGCTATGTGTAAGAAAGGACAGAGCTGACTATACTTCCTTAGAAGGCTGGCATCCTTCAACATCTGCAATAAGATGCTGCAGATGTTCTATCAGATGGTTGTGGTGAGCGCCCTCTTGTATGCGGTGGTCTGCTGGGGAGGCAGCATAAAGAAGAGGGACGCCTCACGCCTGGACAAATGGGTGAGGAAGGCAGACTCTATTGTAGGCACAGAGCTGGACAGTTTGACATCTGTGGCAGAGCGACTGGCAGGAGCCTGCTCAGCGCCCATCATGGAGAATCCACTGCATCCACTGAACAGGATCATCTCCAGACAGAGGAACAGCTTCAGTGACAGACTGCTGTTACTGTCCTGCTCCACTGACAGACTGAGGAGATCGTTCCTCCCCCACACTATGGGGGGTAAACTTTATATCAGGGGTGGGCAAAGTCATTCCTGGAGGGCCGCAGTGGCTGCAGGTTTTTGTTCCAACCCAATTGCTTAATAAGAAGCACTTATTGCTGTAGTAACACTTCTGCTTCATTTTAGTTATGCTCCCTCGTTAGGATTTTGAACCCTTATTGCTTATTTAAGTCTTAAACAGCTGCATTCTCGGTTTTTAATTGCTCCTTATTGGCAGTAAGATGCAAATGACAAAAGAAACCAGCAGTTATCCATTTTGCTTGTTACCCTTTACACCTGTGTGTATTTATTGTGCACTATTTGGTTTAATTAAATACTTCAAAGGAAAGAGAAGAGAAAAAAGTGAAGGACTGAGAATTACCCATCCGTTTTACACTTCAAAGTATTTGGATGATATCCTTAGAATGGAAAAAAAAATCTAGGATATGAGAATGACTTGACATAGCAGAGTTAAAGCACAATAACAAGCCATGAAATGTAATTATTGGCAAGGATTGTTTTCTAATTAAGCAACTGGGTTGGAACAAAAACCCACAGCCACTGTGGCCCTCCAGGAATGACTTTGCCCACCCCTGCTTTATGTTATTCAAAGTTATTGTCTGTCTGTATACCTGCATTGTTATCACTCTTTAATATTTTCTTTATCAGTATGCTGCTGCTGGAGTATGTGAATTTCCCCTTGGGATTAACAAAGAATACCTATCTGTCTATCTGAGCGGAAAGGAACTTGCAGGAAGCTTCAGCCATTCTGAAACAGAATGAGGATGACGACCATTTATCTCTGCATGGTTGTGAGTCTGCAGACTTTTTTTCTAGGAGTCAAAGTGGACTATCAAGTGGCAGTATTGTAGCCACATTGTCAAGCATTGCAATGGATGGATTCTTCTCTCTTTACATGGCTCTTTAAAGAGGCTTTCTATGTTTTAAAGGACTGCTCGCCTTTTGCTGCACTAGTTGGAAAACCATGTGACTTTTCTGGTATGCCATTTACTTAAGTGTTCTTTCCACTGATGATGTAATGCCAGCTCACACTTTGGTGACCCGTGCCTGGGTGATGTAACTGGTTACTGCCGTTATATAGCCCTCCCATTGAAGCCGCTCTCCCCAGCACCACTTCCAATTCCTTGCAGCAGCACATTGAAATGGCAGCGTGATCTTTTGTCTCACTTCAGTCATGAAGCTGGTGACGAGGATACAGCAGCAGGGATTTTGAGTGCAGTATTGCTAAATGGCACAGCTGGGATGTTGAGTGTGTCACTGTCATGTGGTGCAGGAGATGCTATAAGCAAGCAGGCGAACCTCCTAGTGGTGTGATGCAGATGTACTGGTGTTTTGGCTGTTTTCCTTCACTGAACTGGAGCTGCAAATCATGTTTTAGAGGCCTCATATATAACACCTTGTGTAGAATTCACACTTAAACATGGTGTATGGACAAAACTAGAAATGTGCGAACACACAAAAAAATCCAGATGCATATAACTGTGCATAAGCAAAGTTCTATGCACTGTCCCTTTATAAATCCCAGTTCAGCGTAAAATTAAATGCACATGCACACTCCTACAGTCCCTTTCCCAGAATTACTCCTATTGGAATATCCAAATCAAAATAAATAGCCCCTTCCATTCAGTATTTTGTTAAAAGACAATGGCAAAAGCATGTGTAAAAAAAACCCAAGAATTTCAGTGAATGCTCAGTGAAGTGGAGGCAAGGAAAAACATACAATTGGGTGGCATAAACAGTGGTATAAGCAACAAAAGGAAATTGATGGAGTGGCACAGCAGAGTGGGAGCACTCAAATGTTCAAATTCAGAAAGTCTCACAGTGCCCTAAATAAAAAAGAAGTGGTCAGACTTCAAAGTCGACGTGAAAAGGTGAGTTGCTGCCCACCGTCTTGAGTGTCGACACCACTGGAGGAGGTAGCAGAATTCTGGAGGTAGCTCCTCCAGTTACTGGTGAGACACCTATAACCAGTATTTTACTAAAAGTTGAGAGGGACTCCAATATCACCGTGGCTGAAGGAGAGTTTTAATTACTTTTTTTTTTTTTGCTTACATTATGCCTACTCATCATAAATAATTTACATGTTTAATAAGACAAACAAGCAGGCAGCAGATGCTGTATTTCTGTTTATTCTATTTCAGACGATATTACAAAAGGTGAGCCCTGTGTCGGGGATGTGACTTCAGATGTTGTGCCCAGCACATCTTCGGACGCTGACTGCACACACACATCTGCCTTGAAAACAGCAGGGTGACCATCTGGGCGTGTGCTGACGTACGCTGCTCTGGAGTCACAAAATACAGTAGTGGATATTGTGTCTAATGAAATAAGGAATATAACTGCTGTACCATGTGATGCTGACCACAAATGAAAAGAATTATTATTATTTATATAGTGCCTGTCCCATGCTCAAGGGACTTATTTAAACAGCAGGGTATATGTAACATTGGATACAAGCATTTTCAGTAAACCACAATAAACAGGGATCAGACTTCCTATTTGCTTCATACCTTTTTCAAGTAAGTTAAAAAATAAATATTAATTAAACTAAAATAAGGACTCGGAGCTCTTATTTATTCAACGTCTTCTAAAACAAACAGACAAAAATGCTAAGAGAACCGAAATAAGAAACCAAGTTTCCTATTGGTTCCATGTCTTCTCGTTACAATGGTCAATAATCCACTCGTATGCCGTACGCTTCTAAGAAATGGTTCTCCAGTCGGGGTCTGCAAGATCACCTATTAGAGTAAGCACTTTAGGATTGATTGGGAGCTGTTTCTTATTTTCCTTTTGCTCAGCCTTGGTGCTCTTGTCTGGATTTATATTGAAAAGGCATCTGAAAAACAAATTCATTGACTTTTACTTGCTTGTTTCTCTTGATATACAGCTGTGTTCGAAATAACAGCAGTGTGTTTAAAATAAGTGAATAAAGTTCAGAATCCTTATAACAGCTTTTATTTCCATACACGCAAATGCATTGGGAACACTGCACATTCGATTCCAAATCAAAACATGAAGAAAAATGTATCAAATTTCTTTGAGACATCCTATGAGAAGGTCATACTTGCAACCTTTGGAAGCAAGTCCCGTGATACACATGCAGAGCAGGTTAGAGATAATGGAAGCAGGAAAATTCGAAACTCTCAAGAAAATGAGAGTAAAGATTGCATTAGCGCAAACAAACGGAAAATATTGTTTGGTGAAATAACAGAACAGCCAAAATGAGATTGAATAGTGTTTGATGATGTCTGGGGGAGAAGAGCGACAAGGCACTGACTTTAAAACATTCAAAGCACTGCACAAAATGCAGCAGCAATCTAGCAGCTGATTGAGCAAAGAGGAGGTAAAAAAAAAAAGGAATTTGTTTCCCATTGTATCACCGTTTAAGGGGGGTTTCAGAGAAGCGGCCGCATCTCCTTGGGGTGCATTCAGCCCCCCTCTTCACAATGGCACATTATCGCTTGGCAGGGGTGGGGGGGAAGCCCCCTAGTCTAAAGATAAAAATAAATCTATCACTCAGCCATTATAATGAATCTCAAAACAACTGACCTCAACTGAAGATAAGTTTTTATTTGAAAAATGTCATATCCATAACACCAAAAATAAGTTCCCTTAACATCACATTGTTAGAAAATATAAACAATGCACATGCTTGAAAGTAGTATGTTGTTCAGAAATGATCACTTGCAATTTTGTGGTGACAAATGTTACCAAATATTGAGAGCAATGTCTCATGTTGCAGCAGACCAATCAAATATTGGGCATCATAAAACCCCTAGGGTGTGCTGACCCTTTATGAATATCCATCCATCCATCCATTTTCCAACCCGCTGAATCCAAACACAGGGTCACGGGGGTCTGCTGGAGCCAATCCCAGCCAACACAGGACACAAGGCAGGAACCAGTCCTGGGCAGGGTGCCAACCCACCGCAGGACACCTTTATGAATATTACCTCCTCAAATGGTATTTCGTTGTTCCTTTGTAAAAGTGACAATGACAATAAAGATCTATCTATCTATCTATCTATCTATCTATCTATCTATCTATCTATCTATCTATCTATCTATCTCTATGAAGGAATAATACTTGGGGTTTTGTTACAAACTGAAAAAATAACACAATGTCATATTAATATAAATTGCAATTTGTTGTACATGTTTTAATAAATGCTTTGCTTTTAGCTGTAAAACCTCAATAAAATTGAACAACTCAATGACAGTGTAGGGGGACAACAGGCTACAAGGTCAACACGCTGTGCTTCAGTGGAACTCCCCTTCTTCTTTGCATTATGTAACATGATATCGGATAAAAGTCAACCAAGTCTGAAGTGTTCACATGTTACAATCGTTCACATGCAGTTCTCAGGGAGTACAAAAGATACTGAGTGAGATATAGCAATAATTAATAATCACAATTATACAATCCTCCACTCCCAGCAGCTCTGTTACACACCCTCCCAACTCTGAGTCAGCTTGCTGGGTCTCAAACAGTCCTTTAAATATTCCATGACCCCAAAGTGCGTCTCCTTTTCTTCCGGGTCAAACGCCACATCATCATTCCTCAAGCATCCTGGAAGTACTGTGGGTTTCCGTCCTCGTGACTCCGAAGTACTTCTGGGTTGTAGGAAAAGTAGAAGTCCCCAGGTCCTTTATGAGCTCCCCCTGGTGGCACCAACGGCACCCAACAGGGCTGAGAAAATGGACTCCATGTCCCATGATGCCCTGAGGGAATCCGGGGTACAGTTACCATCCAGGGGAGTTGTCATCTAGCGTCCTGGGGGAGGCTGCCCTTCTCCACTCTTCCCATTCTGGGATTCAGAAGCTATGAGGGAATTTCATATTTTTTTGTGATACATCTGAGCACATTTATGGATCAGTGGTATACCTTCACACTGTGGACGATCCTGGCCATGTTTATGTTAGATTCATAATGGCACATTCAAGTGTTGCCCTGAAATGCCAAGTTTCCATGTCAAGACTAGAGCTTTGTGCAACTCTCACTGTTGTCTGAACTCACTCTGGGTATTAGACAAATGAGCCAATGATCATCAGACCAAAGCCAGACTGACCAATCAGATTGTTCCAAGGGACAGGATGCATAGACCTTAGCATTTTATTGTATAGTAGATAACATGAAAAAGAGAGTGCGTCAGCATGACAATGTATAGCAGACTGGTATCACGGCAAAGTAAATTTAGTTCTAAATTTCTGCATTGTATAATTAAATTTTAATGGATTTGTACAAATTAGACATTTTCCTTGGAAAATATTCAGTTTGACTATAAACGTTCACATTTGTGAGTCAGTCTTTAAACAGTTAAAACAATGAAGCATTCAGTAGCAATGTGAGGCTCACTTAGAGGCAAGTGAATATACACAAGAACACACTTCAGAATTACTAGAATATTCATTTATATTCAAATACATATTGTGCATTTAGCAATCTAAAGAAAAGCCTCAGCTTCGGCCATTGGTGTAATGCCCAAATGTTACTTCCGCTAAAGGAGTTTGTCCTCATTAGAATGTCTGATTAAACAATATAAATGACCAGATGTCAATGTTATTTAAAAAGACTGACCTGTGTTCGGCCGCCATGAGTGATTTCTAGTTTACAGAGTCAGCTATACATGAGCTTTATGGCGCTGTTATTCACACACATGCTGTCTATTGCACCTTCGATTTCTGGGAAACCTAAAGAACAATATCTAGTGTCACTGATACAGTGCATCCAGAAAGTATTCACAGCACATCACTTTTTCCACATTTTGTTATGTTACAGCCTTATTCCAAAATGGATTAAATTCATTTTTTTCCTCAGAATTCTGCACACAACACCCCATGATGACAACGTGAAAAAAGTTTATTTGAGGTTTTTGCAAATTTATTAAAAATAAAAAAATTGAGAAAGCACATGTACATAAGTATTCACAGCCTTTGCTCAATACTTTGTTGATGCACCTTTGTCAGCAATTACAGCCTCAAGTCTTTTTGAATATGATGCCACAAGCTTGGCACACCTATCCTTGGCCAGTTTCGCCCATTCCTCTTTGCAGCACCTCTCAAGGTCCATCAGGTTGGATGGGAAGCGTCGGTGCACAGCCATTTTAAGATCTCTGCAGAGATGTTCAATCGGATTCAAGTCTGGGCTCTGGCTGGGCCACTCAAGGACATTCACAGAGTTGTCCTGAAGCCACTCCTTTGATATCTTGGCTGTGTGCTTAGGGTCGTTGTCCTGCTGAAAGATGAACCTTCGCCCCAGTCTGAGGTCAAGAGCGCTCTGGAGCAGGTTTTCATCCAGGATGTCTCTGTACATTGCTTCAGTTATCTTTCCCTTTATCCTGACTAGTCTCCCAGTTCCTGCCGCTGAAAAACATCCCCACAGCATGATGCTGCCACCACCATGCTTCACTGTAGGGATGGTATTGGCCTGGTGATGAGCGGTGCCTGGTTTCCTCCAAATGTGATGCCTGGCATTCACACCAAAGAGTTCAATCTTTTCTTTCTCATGGTCTGAGAGTCCTTCAGGTGCCTTTTGGCAAACTCCAGGTGGGCTGCCATGTGCCTTTTACTAAGGAGTGGCTTCCGTCTGGCCACTCTACCGTACAGGCCTGAATGGTGGATTGCTGTTGAGATGGTTGTCCTTCTGGAAGTTTCTCTTCTCTCACACAAAGGACCTCTGGAGCTCTGACAGAGTGACCATCAGGTTCTTGGTCACCTCCCCCGATAACTCAGTTTAGATGGCCGGCCAGCTCTAGGAAGAGTCCTGGTGGTTTCGAACTTCTTCCAATTATGGATGATGGAGGCCACTGTGCTCATTGGGACCTTCAAAGCAGCAGAAATGTTTCTGTAACCTTCCCCAGGTATGTGCCTCGAGACAATCCTGTCTCGGAGGTCTACAGACAATTCCTTTGACTTCATGCTTGGTTTGTGCTCCGACATGAACTGTCAACTGTGGGACCTTATATAGACAGGTGTGTGCCTTTCCAAATCATGTCCAGTCAACTGAATTTACCACAGGTGGACTCCAAATAAGCTGCAGAAACATCTCAAGGATGATCAGGGGAAACAGGATGCACCTGAGCTCAATTTTGAGCTTCATGGCAAAGGCTGTGAATACTTATGTACATGTGCTTTCTCAATTTTTTTATTTTTAATTAATTTGCAAAAATCTCAAGTAAACTTTTTTCATGTTGTCATTATGGGGTGTTGTGTGTAGAATTCTGAGGAAAAACATGAATTGAATCCATTTTGGAATAAGGCTGTAACATAACAAAATGTGGAAAAAGTGATGCGCTGTGAATACTTTCCGGATGCACTGTATGTTGAATGCATACACTTCAAACCGTTTCACTTACCCAAAACAAAAAATCTAATTGATAAAAACTGTCCCTTGTTTCATTTCCCAGCATCCCCAGTGATGTCCTCTCCTCATTGTCTCTTGTTCTTTCTGGACTGTTCGGCCAATTCCATTGTGGTGCTGTCATGTTTGATTTATACAAGGGTGTGCAAAAGTAGGTTTACAGTTGTGAGTTTGCTGGAATAATCATATCCTGCTTGTCTTTTTCCATATGAACAACTGTAAACCTACTTTTGCCGACCCCACAGAGGGTAATGTGAACTCACAGGAAGAGTGTCATGTAGCCGGGACAGGCGCACAAAAGTAGGTTTACATCTACCTCACATGCTACTTGACTTTCTGCCTCTGAGCCTGCTTGACCCTCTGCACCTGACGGAATTTTGAATTTTTTCTAGTCCTTGTTGCAAACTACATGACCCTCTGCTTACCTTGGCTACACGACCCTCTGCCTCCCAGGTGGCATGACCCATTGCCCTCCTTAGCTACATGACCTCTGCTACTCCATTGGGCCCCATACCACTCCTGCCTCTTTTAAGTTACATGACCCTTTGACTTTTCGACTATTAAACTCCACCGCCACCTTTAAATCAGAGTTCAGCGTCTTCACAACACCGGTCCACAGGCAAACAGACATCAGGTCATGGCCCATCCTTTCACCCTGACCAGTCTTATTTTTTGGATGACCCTCTGGCTTTTTGACTATTAATCCCCACCAATGCATTTAAATCAGAGTGCAGGGTCTTCACAACCCTGGGAACAGATGCAAACGGACATCTGGTGAGGGACCCACCAGGCCAGTTGCGTGTGCAAAGCCCCTGGGTCGTCATCTGGGCATGTAGATGATATGGGGTGGGGGTGGGGAAGGGGACAAAAGCTTGACTTGAGGGCTGACTTTAAATAGATTGCAGCAAGGGAGCTGCTCTGCTACGTATGACACCCCGACCTAGAATCAGGTCATCTACAAATTATTTAGCACCGGGAATGTGCTGCGCAGAAGAGGAAGAGAAAGCGGCTACTCATCCAGGCCACTCCCTGGCCCTGTCTCCCCGCAGGGGGGATGACTGCCTCTGGCTATCCCTGGCCGACCAAGGGTCCACGGTGCTAGGGTACTGTCACATTTAGGAGGGGTTCTGACTTAAAGGCATTTAGTCATAGTCCCGCAGATGGTAGCTTCGCACCATTGGCTCCTCAACCAAGCACATACACCAAAAGTCTGAACCCGTGGTTCCTCTCATACTGAGCAGGATTCCGATTCCAACAACACCATTATCAGTAGGGTAAAAGTAACCTGTCTCACGATGGTCTAAACCCAGATCATGTTCCCTGTTAGTGGGTGAACAATCCAACGTTTGGTGAATTCTGCTTCACAATGATAGGAAGAGCCGACATCAAAGGACCAAAAACAGTGACGTCGATATGAACGCTTGGCCGTCACAAGCCAGTTATCCCTATGGTAACTTTTCTGACATCTCCTGCTTTAAACCCAAAAAGCCAGAAGGATTATGAGGCCCCTCTTTCACAGTCTGTACTCATACTGAAAATCAAAGATCAAGATCTTTTGCCCTTCTGCTCCACGGGAGGTTTCTGGCTTCCATAAGCTTGTGTACCTCATCAGTCAAACTCCCTATGTGCCACTGTCCCAGGAGCAGGTGACGCCTGAGTGTGGCTCGGGTACTTGACACCAGAAGGGAGAGATCCCCCTCCTGCCTTAGTGAAAAAATGTAAGGCCGGGGGCCTCCCACTTATTCTACGCCTCTCATGTTTCTTCACAGTGCCAGACTAGAGTCAAGCTCAACAGGGTCTTCTTTCCCCACTGATTCTGTCAAGCCCATTCCCTTGGCTGTGGTTTTGGTAGATAGTAGGTAGGGACAGTGGGAATTTCGTTCATCCATTCATGCATATTCACTAATTAGATGACGAGCCATTTCTGGCTAGTTAGGCGCCCGTTGTGGGCCTATTCTCAGTTTTAATGTTGCTCGTTAACCGTGCCCCTCAGGTCGGCCTTCACACCCATCTACCTTGTCCTTTTTGTCACCTAAGTGATGCATTGCATGCACCCTTATGGCCAAGAACAGCAAGCACTGGCTTGGTATGGTTTGGGGGATGTAATCATTATGAGATTTAATACCACTGTCACCTCGTATAAGTACTCATTCTTGGCCCAATCCTCTTATGTGTTGTAGGATATTAATGTCTAATTGTAAGGTCGGGAGTATGATATGGCCTATAAATACGCATTTTTAAACTAATAGGACGCAAGAAATGATTGGATAATTAGGTTCTATAGGGGGATGAGTGTTTTAGTGCTAACTTCAGCATGTAGTGTCTAGCTATGGTATTAATGGTTAAGTGTATTACTACAAATAATTTATGGCTGAATATTATAACTAATGTTACATATTTTTTTTTAAGATGATGATGCATTTGGTTAGTTTTGAGCCCGTTACCAGGCCTATTCCGAGTTTTAACGTTGCTCGTCAACTGTGTCCCTAAGGTCGACCTTCTTGCCCATTGGCCTTCTCCGGATTGTCATCTAAGTGATGCATTGCATGCACCCTGAACGGTCAAGGCAGCAAGAGCTGACTTGAAATTGTCCGGGGGAAGATTTTGGCCACACTCTCTCCATGTATGGAACTAATTCCTGGCCCAGTCCTCTATATGAAATCATTTTAAATTTAAGAAGAACAAATGGAGGTTGTGTTATGTCTACTACATCCTCCTTGGGCACTCTAAGCAGATGCATGTGTCTGTGCAATTTGGAATCTGAAGCTTACTAAAAATGTCTGAACATCTTCGAACTATATATAGTTCAGGAAAAAAAAATATTTATAATATGCTGTCAGGATGTCTATTGAATACAATAGACATCTCCTACTCATCAATTTGCTGAATCTAGTCAGATTGGAACTGGAGAGTACAATTGTTTTAAAGACAGCATTATTGAATCCGTACCATTTTCCACAGGCCCCAATTATAATGCCCTTTGCTTCGACTGTTTTACATTTTAATAAATTCTTGTGGAATAATGGCTTTGTACTTGGATTCTTTCTCGTTTTTGGCTATAATAGCTTTGTCCATTCTGCAGTCAAATCTTACAGATAGGTCCAGGATTAGTGTCAAAGAATCAGGTCTGGTCTGAGGTTAGTACCATTGTCCATATGGAAGTAAGATTCACTGAAGGTAACCCAATCGTACAATTCTCCTTCGTCTCTCACAATATTACAGAGTTCATTCTCAAGGCTTGTACATATAGACATTGGCCCAAAATATGAGTCAACGACTTGTTTGCCATATTGCATCTTATGGATTTAATGTCCTCTTTTCTGTCTCTGTTTAAGGCTTTTTTGATAGGAAAGGTATTAGTTCTCACTGTAGTGCCGCAATAAATTGAACTGGTTTAATGTCTTTGTTATTCTTTATCCAGGCTTTACTGGTTTTGTCATTCTCAAACACCTTGATTCCTGTCCCATGTACTGGGAGGTCTGACCAGGTGTTAAATTTGTGTTTTCGCCAGTCTTTTACTTTTATTGGCATGTCTTAACTAGTTTCTCTTCTGCAAATAGAAGATAGGGTGTCTTCAGTAAGATCTCTGCTGCCTGTCCTCCAGCGATCTTCCACAGCTATAGCACTTCTTTCACTATAGGGTTTTCTGATAGAAGAAATTTGCCAAAATATCTTATTGATTTGTTTTGTATAATTGCTTCTATTTTAAGGAAACTAAATCCCCCATCCTTGAAGGATGAGTAAATAAGCCCATTTGTGGTACACTGTGGAAGGTGTAACCATTCTTTTGCAGTCTTTCTAATATATCTGTCTAGCCTTTTGATAAGGGACAGATTAAATTTCATATTAGAGAGTGGATAAATCAGCCTTGGAAAGCTGATTATATTAATTCAACAGGATTAATTTTTGGTGACATTTAAGAGGCGCTTTCGATAAGTCATTGATCCACTGCTTGTTTTAGCCTCTAAATCATCCAGTAAGATCCCATGGTGAGGTTCTATTTTCATTCCCAGATATTTGATTGGGGAGCTAGTGGAGATGTGCTTGATTTCTACACCATGTATTCTCCAAAGGCCTGTTTTCTTAGTAATCATCTTATGATGCCTCCATGTGTAAAAGAAGCCTTTACACTTGGCAGGTTGTACTCTTAGGCCCGAGTATCCACAAAAGTCTTTTAATATCTTTAGGCTTTTTCTCATGCCGGATCATGATTTGCTCAGAATGACCAGGGGCCTCATGTATAAACAGTGTATATGCACAAAAATGTTGCATACGCCCGTTTCCACACTCCACATGTAAAGCCATGCACATTTTCACGCTAGCTCAATCCCTTGCATATGCAAGTTCCCCACTCAGTTTTGCAAACTGGTGGCACCCAGCATCAAAGCTGTGCTACTGTTCCTGTGTGGTTTCCCTTTAGTTTTTAGATTCCCATCCCCTAACGTGGCTTTATCAAATGCACTGAAATTACCAACATATCATTTATTAGTTTAAGGCATCACATTGTAATTAACCCGTAATCATATAATGGTGCACCGAATGGCCAAACTATTCTAAATATCATCACTGCTTTAGTGTTGTTATTCCCAGTTCACCACTGAGTATTTAACCCACTGTATCTGAGTGTGGAATCACAACTGTACAGCAGCTGATTGGATTATCAGTATAGAGCATCTTGCACACGCTGTCTCAGCCATGTACGCAGTCTATTTGAACTGTTCCCATATGGCAAATGCTTCAGAGCCTTTCCTGTAGGGACCTCGCAGTTCAGAAACAGTTTCATCCCAAGAGCTATAAACGTACCCAATCAGTCCATCAAGTGCTCATGGTAGAACTGTTTGTACTTAAAAGTACAATCACCTCACTGTAAACTTGCACTACAGTTATAATATTGCACAACCAGAGTCACTTTATAAAGTGCGTATTTACATATGATGATGACTGGCTTCAAGTCTATTTAGATTTCCAAGCGCTATCTTGTTGGAACTCTTGATATAATTTTTAAGATGAAATGCAGTAAAGCATGTTTATTACATTATACAGACAAGTTTTAAACTTCATTAAAATTATGTATATTGTTAATAATTAAACATGTGAGGACACAGTGGTGCAGCGCTGGCAACAAGCTGGCACCCCGTTCAGGGATTGTTCCTGCCTCACACTGCATGCTTGCTGGGACGGCGCGACCCAGGTTGGATAGATAGATGGAATAATTAAACATGTACTACAAAGATATTTCAGTGTTTTATTAAAGTTTTGAAGATTCTGTGTTCTAAGCTTACAGATGGCTTAATGTCTATTACAGAGCTGATTGTGTGGTGATTGGTTACGTGGAGAAAGATAAGGAAGGACAGGAATTGGGGGTTAGTACGCTTGAAAGAGACAGTACTGCAGCAGTATATTGTTTCATCGAAGGTCACGCATGGCGCTGCAAGTATCTTGCGGGAGGCAGGAACAATCTCTGGACGAGGTGCCAGCTCGTCACTATCACTGCGTCACCGTGTCCCCATGTTTGATAAATGCTTTAATTCCTATCATTATGAAAATTATATCAAGTATACATCTTAATATTTAAATTGTTCAGAGAGCTGTAATATCATGAATGTAATGGATTCTCTGTCCTGTTGGCGGAAGAGAAAGCCCGTTTAAGAAGCACATAGTGATTCACACACATAGAGTACATAGAAGAACACATAGAAAGAAGCATTTAATGTGCTACTTTAGTTAGTTTAGTAATTCTGGGAGGAGTTTGGGTAGTGGCAGCAGGCGCGTGCACGTGCGTTATTTTTCACGCAGTCCGGGATTTATGTAGCGGAAAAACATGAAAGTTGGTGTAAACACAGATTTATGCATCTGGATTTTTTTGTGCATACGCACATTTCCGCTTTTGTCCATACACCATGTTTTAGTGTGAATTCTATGCATGGCGTTATGCATGAGGTCCAAGATCTTCCGCAAAGGCTAGTGTCGTGATGGATGTTGAGCCCAGGGCAGTGCCTTGCCCATCTCTCTCTGATTTGTTTATTAGGGGGCCGATGGCAATATTAAAAAGTAGGGGGCAGAGAGCATCCACCTGTTTGACCCCTCTTTTCATTGGGATTTCAACCAAAGGCCCCTCAAAATTCTCCACTCTAGTAGAGTCTCCTAAGTAAAGATTTCTTAGGAGGTTAGAGATGTGGATGTCTATGTTCATGTGCTTCAACATCTTAAAGAGATGGCTGTGCAATACCGTATCAAAAGCCTTCTCAAAGTCTATGTATACCACGCCCAGAGGTTTTCTCTTTTCTTTATGATATTTCAGTATCAATTACAAGGTAAATAGGTTCTCAAAACATCTAGAGGTCTCCATAAAGCCCTTTTGCCTCGGATTTAGATAAGTGCCTTCTTTTAGTCTTTTATGTATGACCTTGGAAAATAGGCACAGAATTAAAGACCCAATGGTGATGGGTCTCCAGTTATTAATGTTGGAAAGATAATTCTCTTCCATCACTTTTGGTAATAAGACCTTCCTTGACAGTTTGAATGAATCCGGTACTTATTCAATTATTAACCAGAGGTTAAATAGGGTGGTTAAATTTATAATTCCTTTTTGGACTGATGATTTGTTCATTTTTTTTAATTTTGGAGAATGCATTTAGAGGTTTGTTCCAGCCAAGTGTTTTTATTTACATGATTTTCATTATATTCATGCCACAACTTAATAAGAGTTTGGTTGGCTTCATTTTCTTGTCCATCAACCATGTTTTGTATTAGGGAGGATTTAACTATATCAACCTTTTTAGATTTGGGTATTGGGTGCCCTGGTTTGGTTTCCCCTTCCAAACCTTTTCCTGTGATCGTAAGATCTTCAGAATATGCCACTTCAAAGTCTTATGTAATATGTATTTTACATATTTGGCAGGTAACTCTGCTTTTACCTTTTATCCTTTTAGGGTTTTTCCATTTGGCCTGATGACAGGCAATCACATGATAGTTGAAGCTTTGTGTCACATAGTTTTTTTTGCATTTGAAGTTAAGCCTTAGCAGATGATGTTTGATTTTAAAGTGTTTTGTCAAAGACTGTGTAGTGCCCAAGATTTCCCTACAAACGGGACAAATGGTGACCGCCACCATCCCCTGAAAAAATGCCCTTCCGGCCCACGTCCCACCTGATCAACAACTTCGCCCTTGTCTGGAAAAACGGAAGAGTCAGAGAGTAGGAGAAAAGGTCCAGGAAATGAGAGAAATGAAAAAAAAAAAAAAGCTAAGTTCCCCTGTGTCGAAAGTTAACGCGAACCTTAGACCTTCCTCTAGCCATCCCCCATCTCAGTATGCGCAGTACACTGGCATACACTGACAGACATGCTCGTGGGTGACCTGGGATCTTCCATTTATGACAGGGGTGTCCAAACTACAGTCTGTTGACCAACTGTGGCCTGTGGTCCATTTTTAATTGACCCGCAGCAAATTCTGAAAATATAATGAAATATGGCCCACACACACGAAACTTGTTCTTAATTGTGTTGTACTTCTTTGGTTTAACACAAGGCACAGTTTCTGTCTTGATCTAGGCAGTGTCTTCAGAAACAAGAACAACCAAAGAACAATTTTGCTATGGGTGACCAAAAATGGCAGAACCAAAGAAATGCACAATAGCAAGTGAGTGCAGAAAATTTCAGACACGGTGGTGTGGAAGAAAATTTAATACACACAGGCACCCCCCCACTGGAATGCCCCGATTTCAGTAATAAAACACAGGCAGGAGAAAGCGTCAATCGTTATTCTTTATCTAAATCTTCGAAGAGGTAACAAGTGTATTACATGTTAGCCACATGCTAGTCCCATTGCTACAAAGGAAAAAAATGTCCTCAGCGCTATATTTATACAATTCATTGATTAAGTCACTATTCTTTAAAAGGAATTCATTACAAATTCAGAAAACTTTTAACATGATTGGTTACACCTAGTCGTTAACAGGACTTGGCAGATTTTGATTGATAGTCCTGTTTGTTTAGGAAGTACATGACTTTTTAAATGTATGTTTTTCATTTTTATTTTTTGGGAGCTGTGTAAACGCTTAAAAGGAAGGAGAAAAAGAACAATGGCCTATATATATATATATATATATATATATATATATATATATATATATATATATATATATATATATATATATATATATATATATATATATATATATAAATATATTATGATCCAGCTTGGTACAAGACAGGAAACAGTATTGTAAGGGAAAAGTCATGCCATAAATACAGCACTTCTCTTAAGGGGTTATGTAAAGGATAGGAAATACATTTTATCATAGTGAATAATAAAATAATAGCGTCAGCTTTTAGGCATAAGCTCAGAAGGATATGAGACTCAGACACATGCCAGGTACACACTGGAGCAGGGTTCAAATTTAACTCTTACAGTGGGAAAATGAATATTTCTTCCTAGAAGTCAAGAGCAATTGTGTCTATTTGATTTTTAATGAAACTATTGCAGTGATGAAAGAGAATCATGTGCATTGACACTACAAAACCAAACATCGGACCTACACATCCTACACTGGTGCCGAACGAGAACTGAAAGTTAAGCAAATGGCAGATAGTCTGCTAGCTCAACAACAGGATTTTTTCCATACTAACAAAACACAAGAAAATGCCACATAAGCCAGTTATGAGGTAGCGCAACTCACTGCCCGACATGGGAAACCTTTCTCAGATGGTAACTTCATAAAACAGTGCCTCACTAAAGTTGCAAGAATAATGTACCCAGAGAAAATGCAAGAATTCAACAACACTCGCTTGTCCAGAAATGCAGTTGTGTTGCAAATTGAAGATTTGTCAGCTATCTTAAAACATTAAGTGTCAGATAAAGCTAGTGCCTTTGATTTTTACTTGATTGCATGTGATGAGAGCACAGAAGCCACAGACACCACACAGCTGTTAATTTTTTTTTTTGTGGAGAGTTAATGATAATTTACATTAAAGAGGAGCTATTTTGTCTTAATAATAATAATAATAATTCATTACATTTATATAGCGCTTTTCTCAGTACTCAAAGCGCTATCCACACAGGGAGGAACCGGGATGTGAACCCACAATCTTCCACAGTCTCCTTAATGCAAGCAGCAGCACTACCACTGTGACACCTTCAGAGTCTAAAGGGAACAACAATGGTAAGGAAATTTTTGAAGCAGGAATGTGTTGCCAGGGGAGGCAGATGAGGCTCTCATGAAAAGTAAAAAAAACTAATAATGATAACATAAAATAAATTTGTCTACTGGTCTGTGCTATACATTTGTTTTCTGCATGATTCCGAATATTTTAATCATTTTTATTGTCAAAATTGCTGAATCGGCGCATTTCTTGTTCAAATACAGGAGAGAAACTTGAGGTGCGGCAGTAGCAAGCCTCACCTCACCTCGGACTGTGCTATCCCTCACACACTGGGTTGATGCATGCAATTGGCGCGTGCTTGTCGCTGTCTCTCTGTATGACGCCAATATAATGTTTGCAGACACGTTTATTATACACCCTGACTTTCCACAGTCTGGCTAATATCGTTAATGAATGTGTGTGACATATTTAGTCTTGCTGATCGGACACAAAACCGCAGTGAAAAGGCACAAGGTAAGGCAGACAGTACCGTGAACTGAAGGGGGCGCATGTGAGCTGAACAGGTGCTGTTCTTCTACTCAGAGACTCTTGGTGCCAATAAGTTAGTGATATCAGACAGTCAAGTGCACTGCAGCACTCCATTTATTTTTTATTTTTTGTTCTGACTGACTGCCAAAATGGAAGATTATATATCTAAGCTTAAAAAATTCTCAAAACTGGACTTTCAGGAAAATCAGGAAGTGATAAATAATTAAAGACCAATTCCGGAGCTAAAAGGTTTGCTTCAAACTAAGGGACAACTAAATTTTGACCTTAAATAAAATATTCTTTTGTTTTTCTTGTTATCCTTTTGTTGAACAGTCTGTATTAAATTTTATTAAAGCATCAGAATTAAATGCTTTTAAAAACAACTAAATATTTCAATTAAGGTCTAAATTGAAATCCATTTTTGTACACCATTCTATACTTTCGTTTGTATTGAATGAGTATGAATTGTGGAATTGCAACGGTGAATTTAAAACACATTTAGGTCCTCTGATGAGAAGCCACACAAAAAGAAAGATCAGTCTGTTTGGCTCAACAAACATATGTGAGCAAATGTTTTCTCTGTTAAATCTGAACAAAAGCAAATTAAGAATCAAAATTAATCACAGCCATCTCTGTAATGTCCTTTGCATTTCAACCACCCAACTTACCTTTTTGTAATACAATAAATGAAAACCCATTAATGGAGAGCTGTGATGCTGTTTTTTTTTTAAGCATATTCAGTTATGAAGCATAATTTACCTATATTTGATTGATTTTGCTAGCTTAATACACTGGAGGTGAGGCAATGTCAAATTTGCGTGTTTTCCTCTTACCAGATGTTTCATCCGTTTCCATTTCTGAGCTGAAACATGTGTTGAAGGCAGCCGTCACTGCAGATGGATGGGCAAGTTTTAGTCAAGATCATTACCTCACAGTAACGCTGCATTATGTCAGGAATGGCCAGGCTCAAGAAAAAGTCCTCAAAACCAAACCAGTGTACCAGGCACAGACAGGGACAGCTGTAGCAGAGGAGACTGATGAGATCTTGGAGGAGTATGGTATCAAAGACAAGGTTGTGGCAGCCACTGTTGATAATGCGGCCAACATGGATGTATGTAGCTGTCAAAATAGTTGATGGTTGCAGAATTGCACTGTGCACAGTTCCATTGGACTTGAGTTGATTGTATTTGTTGCTGGCTGATGTAGTTTTATTTTTGAGTGCTCAGCTCATATATACTTTTAAAAAGAAGAGTGTAAATGTTACTGGACATTCTTGTGTAATTGCCACAGAATAATTTATGTTATACTTTGTTATTGCTACAGAAGAATATTTATTTTATTATTATTTTACATTTACACATTTTTTTCTGGGGACCCCATGGCACCCCATCGAGGAGCCGTAGGCTGTGGATCTCTTAAGATCTCACTGTTGGGTTTGTAAGGTCATGCTACTCCTAAATTTCTATCTTGTTCAAAGATATAAAACAAAGTTCTAAGCTAATCGACCTGTGTGTTCTCCTTTTTTAAAAATAAGAATCGATAGGAGAATCGATAAAGAATCGAATTGTTAAACAGAATCGAAAATGGAATCGGAATCGTGAAAATCTTATCAATTCCCATCCCTAGCCGGCACCCTTCTCCAAGACTGTTAATTAGAGGAGAGGGTTACCCCATGGGACGCTGGCGAAACGGCTTGCCTCGACAGCCTAGGGCTGTCCCAGTCCCTCTGCACCTCCATCACCAGGGGCTCGCTTCTGACATGGGGTCAGTGGTTTCGGGGCCGCCGGAAAATTTCCTAAGTCTAAGCTTTCAGGGTGCCGGGCAGAGACCAATTTCACCGGTGCTCCCCAGTTTTCCCATGGGGATGGCCCAGCTTTACCCCTCCAGACCCCTGGAGGCCGCCCGAGAGAACCACAGAAAAATTTTATAATTCCCTGTTATTTTACATGACCCTCTGCCTGTTTTTTACATGACCCCATGTCCGCTTTGGTTTTACATGACTCCAGGCTTGTTTTTTTACATGACCCTAAATCCGGTTTGGTTTTACATGACCAGATGCTCCAGTTTTACATGACCCCCTGCCCCCACTGGATGGGAGCAGAACCAGTGTAATGAGCCCCCGCTAACGGACAAGGAGAGAAATTTCAAAAGGGAGGAGAATCAACCAGGCTGCTCAGTTCTCCCCTGTATGAGGGTTTTTTGGTGGCCACCAGGAGTCCTTAGTCCACTGGCTTAGGCCAGGATGGTCTGGGGGTCAAGGCTCAGGTGTTGGATAGGCTCAGGGTTAAGAGAATGGTGGGCCACAGCATAGATTTCAAGGGCTGATTGGTGGCCACAGGGTGGTTAGGAGAACAGAGCTGACAAGGCAAGTTAGGAAGTATTTTCAGTGTTTTCAGCCTAAACAGTTACATGTTAAACGTTGTGTACACAGGAAATAGCGAAGGTTCAAGAACCCTGTATGAGGAATGAACTTTAAAAATTTAGACTAAAGGAAATAAAGTATACAACATGTGATTTTGTGGTTTAACCAATCAGTGAAGCTTTGGTGTGTGGACTGCGATATGCTAAATCAGTGGTTTAACCAATCAGTGACGCCTCAGGCTGTGTGAGCAAAGTGTCTGGACTGTGATATGCAAAATTAGCAGTTTAACCAATCAGTGAAGCCTCATGCTGTGGGAGCGAGGTGCCAGGACTGCAAAATGCAAAATTAACAGTTTAACCAATCAGTGATGCCTTAGGCTGTGTAAGCAAGGTGCTTTGAATGCAAATCAGATATGAGACTCAAGTGCATAAATAAGGGCTGCACCTTTCCCTGCAGTGAATATGCCTTCTGCTAACTTTGTAGCCGCTGGGATCATCATTTTTGCAAACAGAAATTAAAAGAGATGACAAGCTTCCTCATGCCTGGTTCTTTTAGGTAAGTATTTGTTCTTTTCTTCTTCTTTTTATTATTATTATAAAATTATTACATTTTTTTGTATCCTGAATTATGATTTTTCTTTTATGTGATGATGGTTGGTAATTTAACCAACAACCAACGGAAGTGAATATTTAAACAATACTGGAAGACAGAGAATGCTGAAAATATTCGACAGAAATGGGCTGAACAATTTCATACACCTCCACCAAGTAGACAAACAATTTACAGAATACACAGTAAATTCGACAAAAATGGGTCCATTTGTAATGCTCCAAAAAGTGGTCAACCTGTGAGTGTTAACAACCAGGAAAATGATATGTTTCTGATTCTGGCCTTTACAGAATGCCCCAGAAAATAAAAAAAAAAAACTTTGTTTGAGTTGGGCATTTCCCATAGATCTTTGAGTTGTCTAATGTAACGTTTATGTTTGAAAATGTATCAGCCAAGATTGATTCATGGGTTATTAGAGGATGATCCGGATCGCCATTTACAATTCTGCAAAGTGGTTATGAATGAAGAAAGACAAGTCAGTGGCATCATTGATAAAATTACATGGTCCAATGAAGCTTAATTTAAACTTTCAGGTGCTGTAAATCGCCACAACTGTGTCTACTATTGCACAGAATATCCCCATGTAACGATAGAAGAACAGGGGTTATAGTTTGGGCAGGTCTTTTGTGTAAATGGGTACTTGGACCTGTTTTTTTCCATACAACTATTACACATGACCTGTATCTTAAAATGCTGAGGGATACTGTTTTACCACAATTGCAGAGACAGCATGATAATGAAGACTTATTCTTTCAAAAAGATGGTGGTCCTCCACACTATGCCATGAAAGTGCGGGAGTTTCTTCAAAAACAATTACCCAATAGGTGGATAGGTAGATTAGGGCCAGTGGAATGGCCAGCACAATCACCAGACCTTACTCCAATGGAAGTCTTTATTTGGAGTGTTGTCAAAGATGACATCTTTTCACGACAGCCACATACTGTGGATGAAATGATTGGCCTCATAAGAGAAGCATGTCAAGAAATTGATGAAAATAAAGAACTCTGTGCCAAAGTGTGCTTGAGTGTAGCAACTAGACTTCGAGAATGTGTAAATAATGAAGGCCAACAATTTGAGCACTTATGAGATTGTACCAAAGGGCACTGTGCCATTGTGACATTCTTTTGAGTTAACAAAGTTGATATGTCTATTGTGTTAATAAAGCTATTGGAATAATCATAACCTGCATGTCTTTTTCCATACGAACAACTGTAACCTACTTTGCCCACCCCTCAAATTTTGCTAATTTTTCAGTGGAGTAGCCTGGCTATCTGGGGCATCATCTTTACACACAAAAATGTTGCGTATGCCAGTTTCCACTCTCACTTCAAGATGTATAAAAAATAACCTTGATGGAAAGCCATGCGCATGCATATCCAAGTGTCTGCTCAGTTTTGAAAATTGCAGACACCCAGCATCAAAGCAGTGCTACTGTTTCCGTGTGGTCTCCCTTTTTTCAGATTCGCATCAATGATTTTGGATTTAACAAATACACCAAAATTAATGGTATATTGTTTACAAATTTAATTCACTTGATTATAATCATTCTGTAACAATATAATGTTGTACGGAATGGCCAAACTATTCCGACTACCATGGCCGCTTTAGCATTGTTAGAAGACATTGTTAATTGAACAATTAGAAGAGAGTTCATATTTATAGATAATGATGACTGGTTTCTATGTCAATTTCAGTTTCCAAGAGCATTCTTCTTGGCACTGTTGTGTTTTTTAGGCACAGTAGCATTTCATCATGAACTTGTTGACCAATCAGGTATTTCTCAGTCATCACTAAGTCATGCCAACTCTGGCTGTATAGGATGGCATTATGCACTTGTCATCCAGATAGATAAGATTTCCTTACACTGTGGTTCAACTGGAAAACATGAAAGCACAATTGGTAGTAACGTCCGGTTTTCCAAATATAATTGGAGCGGTCAAGTGCACACACATTGCTATTGCAACGGTGCTGGACAAGTTACATCAGCCAGGGATGAATCACCAAAAGAATGAGCTGGCATTACATCATATATAGCAGGAGAGCCTATAAAAACGGCAGCTCTGCAAAGTCACAGGTGCTTTCTTTGCCCAACTAGAGCAGCAAAAGGCAAGCAGCAGTCCTATTAAAGGTAAAGAGTCATCTCAAAGTAAAGAGCAGAAAATCAATCTGTTGTGGCACTCGGTGATAAGGCTGCACTGTAAAAGCGCCTTCAGATAATTAATTTGCTTATGTAGATAGAAAGCATTTCCACTCTATTAATGTGCTGCTCTATAGTCCACATAAAGTGTGTTGTGTTATGCAAACATGTAGCGTGCTGCATAATGTGACACACATTCGTGGATTGCCCATACCAAAGGAGATGATGAACCAGACCCACCAAAAGATCAACCAAATCAGACAGCATTACAGCTTAGTTTGAATGCAATTAGCAGAATGCAAAAACAGGTAATCAGAAGCAGCATTTATTTTTTAACCAATTAATTTAATTTGAGGTCCGTCACCATTAATTTTGCTGAATCAGCCCGCAATCTAGGAGTTATCTTTGACTGTAGTATGTCATTTAAAGCGCATATTACAAAGTTGTCCAAATCATGTTTCTTTCATCTTAAAAATGTTGGGAAATTAAGGCGCTTTCTAAATAAACAGGATTCTGAGAAATTGATTCATGCATTTATTTCTAGTAGGATTGACTACTGCAATTTGGTGTTCACTGGATGTTCAAACTGTTCTTTATACAGCCTGCTGTAAGAATTATTACAAGAACAAGAAAATACGAACATATCACTCCAGTTCTTAAATCCTTACATTGGCTCCCGGTTAAGTTTAGGGCAGATTTCAAAATCCTCCTTTTAACATCCATCCATTATCCAACCCGCTATATCCTAACTACAGGGTCACAGGGGTCTGCTGGAGCTAATCCCAGCCAACACAGGGAGCTTGCGCACTATGTCTTTTGCGTCCATGGGCACGACCCTGCGTCCATATCCGGTTTACCATTCTCGTTTAGTAATATGGATATGGGGCTCAAACCCCAAACCTTTATGATTGTTTTTGTCTTTATTACAATATATATACAGTATATATATATACATAAATATGTATGTATGTATGTATATAGTGTTTTTATTTTTCCATTCACATAATTATATAAAGTCCCCTTTTCATTTTGATCTGCTGTTTCAGTTCCCTCTATGGACAAATTGTGTTTGTTTAAAAATATCTTCAGATATTAATTATTATTAATAAAATTAATATTTGTTTTAAGGCATCAGGTTTACAAAACATAATGTAAGCAACTAGTTTTATAGAAATAAATGGTCCCTTTTCAACAAAAGAATGTGACACTGTGTTGCACGGCATGGTGCTGAATGTCCCCTTTAGTGTTAACTGTGACGATCCACTTGTTCAGATTCTTTAATTCGTTCTCAGTTGTGCAATCAGGTCAGATGTTGAAGGAATCAAAAATATAAAGCCACCGGTTCAAATCCTTCTTTATTCTAATGGCTATTAATCTTACAAAAAGTTCAACTTTACATCCACAGACTTAAATTAAGTGAGTGAGCAGTTATCACTTGAATCAATCATTAGTCAAATCTAAATGTCAATTTAAATTTTATGCGTCATATCTTTGATCTACTTTTTCCAGTAAGTGCTCACTATTATAGTTCATATTTGTAATACGTTTGTTCATAGTGATGTGTTTTTAATGTTGTTTCAAGGTGTCTCTGTAAAACCCCCTGAGAATTCAAACTTAACTATTAAGACAATAGAATTGAACTGAATTTAACAGCTGTAAAATAAAATATTCTCCAGTAACTGAGCAGAATTTAAACAGCATGAAATAGTTCAGTCTATGATGGACACCATGTGGAGAGAGTGCAGTGACATTTTTTCTTACAAGTTTAATCAACATAACACAACAATGCCATTTTTGTGCAGACTCATTTAATGTAAATGGTTTTATTCACCCATATTGATACAGAGCCAGTTCATTTTTATAACTTTAAAAAAGGGAAATACAATACACTTTTTCATATTTATTTTATTGAATACATAAATGGTATGTTTAAAAATAACAAAAGTGAAAGATGTGGGAACAATGTTTCTCAAAAAAAAAAAATACAAACACGCACACACACACACACACTTATACACACAACAGTAAGTGAAGAATCAGTAAGCATAAAGATGTATAAATGGTAAATGCATTTAACTAGAACACAAAAAAACTGCTCAAAAAATTAGGAAATAGGAAAAAATCCTGCTGGCTATCTCAACTGCTATGGACTGATATGGTAATGTGTTAGGAACGAAAGAATGGCACATCATTTGATGGAAATGAAAATCATCAAACTACAGAGGGCTGAATTCATAGACACCCTGAAAAAATGATGCAGCAGGCGAGTCCATTTTGCAAAAATTTCATTGCAGCAACTCCAAATCATACTCAGTAGTTTGTTTGGCCCCCACGTGCTTGTATGCATGCCTGACAACATCCTAATGAGACAACAGGTGCTGTTCTGGGGGATCTCCTCCCAGATCTGGACCAGGGCATCACCTGATGGCATTGGATGGACCGAAACATAATCTCCCACCCAGAGGTGTTCAATTGGATTTAGGTCAGGTGACATGGGGACCAGTCAATGGTATCAGTTCCTTCATCCTCCAGGAGCTGCCTGTGTACTCTCGCCACATGAGGCCAGGCATTGTCATGCACCAGGAGGAACCCAGGACCCACTACACCAGCAACGGGTCCAAGAATTTCATCCCAATACCTAATGACAGTCAAGGTGCCGTTGTCTAGCCTGTAGAGGTCTGTTCGTCCCTCCATGGATATGCCTTCCCAGACTGACCATCACTAACCCACCACCAAGCCAGTCATGCTAAAGAATGTTACAGGCAGCATAACGTTCTCCACGGCTTCTCCAGACACTTTCACGTCTGTCACATGTGCTCAGGGTGAACCTGCTCTCATCTTGTGAAAAACACAGGGCACCAGTTGTGGACCTGCCAATTCTGGTATTCTATGACAAATGCCAATCGAGCTCCATGGTGCCAGGCAGTGAGCACATGGCCCACTAGAGGACGTCGGGTGGTCAGGCCACCCTCATGAAGTCGGTTCCTGATTGTTTGGTCAGAGACATTCACACTAGTGGCCTGCTGGAGGTCATTTTGTAGGCTCTGGCAGTGCTCATCCTGTTCCTCCTTGTCCAAAGAAACAGATACCGGTGGGTCCTGCTGATGGCTTAAAGACCCTCTACGAGGGGCACTGTCCAGCTCTCCTAGAGTAACTGCCTGTCTCCTGGAATCTCCTCCATGCCCTTGAGACTGTGCTGGGAGACACAGCAAACCTTCTGGCAATGCCACGTGCCATCCTGGAGAAGTTGGACTACCTGTGCAACCAAACTCTGTAGGGTCCGGGTATCGCCTCATGCCACCAGTAGTGACACCGACTGTAGCCAAATGCAAAACTAGTGAAAAAACAGATGAGGAGGGAAAAATGTCAGTGGTCTTCCTCCACCTGTTAAACCATTCATTCGTGTTTGGGGGTCGTCTCATTGTTGCCCCTCTAGTGCCCCTCATTAAAACCAAAGCAGCTGAAACGGATCAACAATACCCCTCTGCTACTTACCTGATCAATAGCCCAGAAATTTCATTGACTTGATGCTATACTCGGATTAAAAAGTGTGCCTTTAATTATTTTGAACAGTTTTTATTTATATATAAAATATATATACTATTTTGCCATAAGTATTGGGAGGCCTGCTTTTACACACACATGAGCTTTAATGACATCCCATTCTTAATACATAGGCTTTAATATGGAGTTGGCCCACCCTTTGCAGCTATAACAGCATCAACTCTTCTGGGAAGACTTTCCACAAGGTTTAGGAGTGTGTTTATGGGAATTTTTGACCTTTCTTCCAAGAGAGCATTTGTGAGGTCAGGCACTGATGTTGGATGAGAAGTCCTGGCTCGCTCACAGTCTCCGCTCTAATTCATCCCAGAGGTGTTCTTTCGGGTGGAGGTCAGGGCTCTGTGCTGGTCAGTCAAGATCCTCTGCACCAAAGTCATTCATCCATTTCTTTATAGACCTTGCTTTGTGCTCTGGTGTGCAGTAATGCTGGAACAGGAAGGTGCCATCCACAAGGAAGCGTGAAATTGTTAAAAATAGCTCCATATGCTGAAGCATTAAGAGTTCCTTTCACTGGAACTAAGGAGCAAAGCCCAACCCCTGAAAAACGATGCCACACCATAATCCCCCCTTCACCAAACGTTACACTTGGCACAATGCAGTCAGGCAAGTACTGTTCTCCTGGAGACCGCCAAACCCAGACTTGTCCATCGGATTGCGCGATTCGTCACTCTAGAGGACACGTCTGCACTGCTCTCGAGTCCAGTGGTGGTGGGCTTTACACCACTTTGCATTGCACTTGGTGATGTCAGGCTTGGATGCAGTTGCTCTACCATGGAGTCCCATTCCATGAAGCTCTCACTCTACGCTGCACTGTTCTTGAGCTTTCGGAGGTCTGTAGTTCTTGACTCTACATAAAGTTGGTGACTCCTGCACAATGTGTGCTTCAGCATGCACTGTCCCCGCTCTGTGATTTTTCGTGGCCTACCACTTTGTGGCTGATTTGCTGTTGTTCCCAATTGCTTCCTCTTTGTTAGAATACCACTAACAGTTGACTGTGGAATATTTAGTAGTGAGGAGATTTCATGAATGGACTTATTGAACAGGTGAGATCCTATCACAGTACCACGCTCGAATTTACTGAGCTCCTGAAAGCGATCCATTGTTTCACAAATGTTTATTGAAGCAGTCTGCATGCTGAGGAGCTTGAGTTTATACACCAGTTACCATGGAAGTGATTGGAACACCTGAATTGAATGATTTGGAGGGGGGTCCCAATACTTTTGGCAATATAATGAAGATACAGTGCATCCGGAAAGTATTCACAGCGCATCACTTTTTCCACATTTTGTTATGTTACAGCCTTATTCCAAAATGGATTAAATTCATTTTTTTCCTCAGAATTCTACACACAACACCCCATAATAACAACGTGAAAAAAGTTTACTTGAGGTTTTTGCAAATTTATTAAAAATAAAAAAATTGAGAAATCCCATGTACATATGTATTCACAGCCTTTGCCGTGAAGCTCAAAATTGAGCTCAGGTGCATCCTGTTTCCCCTGATCATCCTTGAGATGTTTCTGCAGCTTAATTGTAGTCCACCTGTGGTAAATTCAGTTGACTAGACATGATTTGGAAAGGCACACACCTGTCTATATAAGGTCCCACAGTTGACAGTTCATGTCAGAGCACAAACCAAGCATTAAGTCAAAGGAATTGTCTGTAGACCTCCGAGACAGGATTGTCTCGAGGCACAAATATGGGGAAGGTTACAGAAAAATTTCTGCTGCTTTGAAGGTCCCAATGAGCACAGTGGCCTCCATCTTCCATAAGTGGAAGAAGTTCAAAACCACCAGGACTCTTCGTAGAGCTGGCCGGCCATCTAAACTGAGTTATCGGGGGAGAAGGGCCTTAGTCAAGGAGGTGACCAAGAACCCGATGGTCACTCTGTCAGAGCTCCAGAGGTCCTCTGTGGAGAGAGGAGAACCTTCCAGAAGGACAACCATCTCTGCAGCAATCCACCAATCAGGCCTGTATGGTAGAGTGGCCAGATGGAAGCCACTCCTTAGTAAAAGGCACATGGCAGCCCGCCTGGAGTTTGCCAAAAGGCACCTGAAGGACTCTCAGACCATGAGAAAGAAAATTCTCTGGTCTGATGAGACAAAGATTGAACTCTTTGGTGTGAATGCCAGGCGTCACGTTTTGTGGAAACCTGGCACCATCCCTACAGTGAAGCATGGTGGTGGCAGCATCATGCTGTGGGGATGTTTTTTCAGCAGCAGGAACTGGGAGACTAGTCAGGATAAAGGGAAAGATGACTGCAGCAATGTACAGAGACATCCTGGATGAAAACCTGCTACAGAGCGCTCTTGACCTCAGACTGGGGCGACTGTTCATCTTTCAGCAGGACAACGACCCTAAGCACACAGCCAAGATATCAAAGGAGTGGCTTCAGGACAACTCTGTGAATGTCCTTGAGTGGCCCAGCCAGAGCCCAGACTTGAATCCGATTGAACATCTCTGGAGAGATCTTAAAATGGCTGTGCACCGACGCTTCCCATCCAACCTGATGGAGCTTGAGAGGTGCTGCAAAGAGGAATGGGCGAAACTGGCCAAGGATATGTGTGCCAAGCTTGTGGCATCATATTCAAAAAGACTTGAGGCTGTAATTGCTGCCAAAGGTGCATCGACAAAGTATTGAGCAAAGGCTGTGAATACTTATGTACATGGGATTTCTCAGTTTTTTTATTTTTAATAAATTTGCAAAAACCTCAAGTAAACTTTTTTCATGTTGTCATTATGGGGTGTTGTGTGTAGAATTCTGAGGAAAAAAATGAATTTAATCCATTTTGGAATAAGGCTGTAACATAACAAAATGTGGAAAAAGTGATGCGCTGTGAGTACTTTCTGGATGCACTGTAGATAGTAAGATAGACAGACATCAGACACTGGAAGTCTCTGACAAACCCTTCTCCCCGTTGCCAATCCATAACAGCAAAACATAAAACAAAGATAACAGACCTCTTTGAACTTGATCATTGGCATAGCTATGGGGGTATTCATTGGAGGGGGCAGTCCACCCCAGGTGGCTTTTTTTTTTGTGGTGGCACATTTTTATAAATTTTAGTACTAGAATTTTTAGACTTTTTAAATAGTTTTGTTTGATAGAGCTTTGGCAAGTTAATGTGTGTTATCTATATGTCAGAACCACAGCATTGTTAATGTTTAATAACTGTTACGAATACATATGTTGTAAAGTCATATTTTACAAATGCAAATCTTGACCATTTCGATGACTTGCTCTGACTGAAGATTCTCTCCGTCGAATTATTCCGACCTAAAGGGACGAACCCTTCAGTCTCATTATTAATATTTTATTCTTCTCTCAATCTTATGGTGAAGCGAAAAAATAAAAAAAAAAAGAGAGAGAGCGGTGCTGTTTTTAGAAAAAAGAAAAGAATGGGGAAGAGGAATTAATAAAGAATGAAAAGACATTATTGAAATAATTGAACTGTAATGAATTATTTAAAATGTAGTTAAACTTTTTGTAGTTTTCATTTTTTTTGTATATGTATTATGTTTTATTTTGTAAGTGTCGTCAAACTTAAGGACCGCCAAAACTCTGAGAAGGGTTCAGCTGCAGGTCGAAGACTCGGCCTTCCTCGCCGCGGCCTTCCCCAGTCCGCCCCACGAGCTCCGTAGAGAGGAGAAGAGCAGCTGGACAGTTTTTCCAAAACTGAAAAAGAAAAGGAGCTGAAAGCGTTTATGGAACAAGGACACAACAGAGCCAGGTATGGACTCACAGATCAAAAAGCTCAGTATATTTATAGAAACTTTAGAGCCATTAAACTAAACGAATGAGATGTACGATTTTATAAAGCGAATCCGAGTGTTTTGTGTTTATCGTCGCTACTAACATTTCCTATTTATAAGCATATTGTTTTAATTAATACTTTTTTCCTTGCATTATTTCTTTTTAATATTTGTCTTATTATTTCAGCTATATTAACATTTTAACTTATTTATGAGCTCCTTTGTTAGTGTAACAAAAGAGTAAAATATGAAAGATATTTACGTTTATCGTTGTCATTAACGCTTGTTAAATATCTTATTTAACTTGATTATTCTGTAGTTAAGTTAGCTATTTATAAAAGCACGATCGCGCTTTCTGCCAAATTAGTCCTCCATTTTATTTTTGTCTTGATTTCCACAGCCACATTTCTCCATAAAGGCAGAGAATATAAAGCCAACTTTGATTACATTGTTTAAATTATCAAAACGAGTCCAAGTGCCCAAAAAGCAGGGAGACCGCAGCATCCTGCTGCTCACCTTCAGAGCCACAAAGCCCCCGTTGTAAAATATGCAGGTAATTATGTTAGTAGTGTATGTTTGTGTGTGTCTTATTGTAAACTGGGCTATTTTACATGCAAGCAATACTGATTGTTAGATTTTTAAATTAGAACTTTTTAAATACAGTTTAAAATGCTGAGTTAATCCATAACAAATTGTTTAGGGGAAACCAAGCCACCATTCATTTATTCATTCACTAGTCATTTAGCCCGTTACAATAACGGGCGCTAGAACAGTAGCGTATAAACATTAGTAGGAACAGTCAATATTAAATGGCAAGGGACTTTGACCTCATTCTTTTTGTTGGTCGTATTTTTCTTTCTTTCAGCCTTTCTTTTGTTGATGTTTACTTGCTGAGCTGACCGTTCTTCGTGGGCCGCCGCCGTGTATTGTGTGTCTTTAATTTTCTGTGACAGTAATACTGTCTTGTACGGCTCT
The DNA here is from genome assembly GCF_900747795.2 of Erpetoichthys calabaricus. Classification (NCBI taxonomy): domain Eukaryota; kingdom Metazoa; phylum Chordata; class Cladistia; order Polypteriformes; family Polypteridae; genus Erpetoichthys; species Erpetoichthys calabaricus. Next base: position 343,680,747 of record NC_041394.2, on the reverse strand, counting down.
ATTCAATAAGGGCGCGCACAAAAAGGCGAGCTTCAAAAGGGCGACCTCAATTGAGCGCAGTGAATAAAGGCGTTTGTAGATAATTTACTTCAAATGGCTCTGGAATATGTGAAGAGCAACAAAGGTGCAGATCTTTATTTACGCGCGCCTTTATTCGCTGCGCCCAATTGAGGTCGCCCTTTTGAGGCTCGCCTTTATGTGTGCGCCGTTATTGAAGGATACCGTCTTGTACGTCCGTAATATACCTTTAATTTCCTCTGGCGGTAATACAGGCGTGCGCGTCGGTAATATGCCTTTAATCTCCTCTGACAGTAATACTGGCTTGTATGTGGCTGTAATATGCGTCACTGTATTGTGTACCTTTAATTTCCTCTCGCAGTAATACTGGTTTGTATTTCCGTAAAACGCCTCTAACTTTCTCTGACAGTAATATCGCGCATCGCACCGTGCCCCGCGCATGCGCACTTCACCAGAAGACACCCACACACGGACACCTGGACGCACATAGGGATTTTATATATATAGATTTTCTAACTTGCTCAGTCCTAAACAGGGTCATGGGGGGTGCTGGAGCCCATCACAACCAGCATACGGCACAAGGCAAGAACAAATCCTGGACAGGATGCCACACACTCACACTCACACACACACACACACACACACACACACACGAGCCAATTTTTAGCAAAACCACTCCACCTAACCTGCATGTCTTTGAGTAGGAAACCCAATCAGACATGGGGAGAACATTTAAACTCAGCAAAGGGAGGACCCGAGTCACAAACCTGGACTTCTCATTGTGAGCCAGCAGCGATGCCACTGTGCCACCACCAAGATACCAACGGTTTAATAAATACAGAATCATTTAATAACTATTGTTAGTTCAAGTTTTACACACCATACTCACTCAAGTGATAACATTTTAAAGCCATTTCCCAAAATACACATTTATTTGTATATAATAGATCTCAGGGCGGCACAGTGGCGCAGTGGGTAGCACTGCTGCCTTGCAGTTTGGAGACCTGGGGACCTGGGTTCGCCTCCCGGGTCCTCCCTGCGTGGAGTTTGCATGTTCTCCCCGTGTCTGCGTGGGTTTCTTCCCACAGTCCAAAGACAAGCAGGTTATTTGGATTGGCAATTCTAAATTGTCCCTAGTGTGTGCCCTGCGGTGGGCTGGCACCCTGACCGGGGTTTGTTTCCTGCCTTGCGCCCTGGGATTGGCTCCAGCACACCCCCGTGATCCTGTAGTTAGGATATAGTGGGTTGGATAATGGATGGAAGGATAATAGATCTCTTTCTCTCCTTTCATATTCACAGGGAGAACGATTGTGCATTAAAATTAAAATTAAAGACCAGGAAAACGTTTGAAAGTTTAATAACACCACTTGAAATTTATCAACATTATAATTGCAGTGTAAATTAAGGAAACACGTTTCAAGACAGACAATGGAGGATTAAAGTCCCCACACAAGCTGGATCATTTCAGACGTTGCTCAATACAAACAAGTTTAAAGGCTTTTTTTTTTTGCTTTTACTGAGAAGTCAAAAGTGTAGACCTTCATTGTCGTGCCTGTTGATCATCACTCATTTTCCAACATAATAAATTAATGCCATTAACGGAACATTCCATTTTATCGAACGAGGTTCCAAAAATAATGCAAAAATACTTTCAAATATTTCAAATGATAGAATTCACTATAACAGAAGTTAGAGCAACCACATTCGTATTTAGTATGGTATTTCCTTGATTTAAAAAAAATATGTCCTCTTTCTTTTAACTATCAAATCCAGAATTATGTATTCTAAAATTGATGTTGTAATTCTAAGAAGAACTTCAACAATAATAATATAAACAGAAACTCGGATTCTGGCCTTATGATCGGTGGAAGGCAACAGCGATATTATCATCTTTTAGGGTTTATCAACGTTACTTGTTTTGCAACGACAACCAATGAGACAGAGGACAGACGCTGGGGGCGTGGCGTGGAAGGTCGAGTCTTCAACCTGCTGCCGGACAGAATTGGGAGAAACCGAGAACTCAGGAACATCATGAACGCTAGGTGGCAGAGTTTAGCTTTACACTCCTGATATGCCACATTCGAAAGACTGCCTGCATTTTTTTTAGGGTGGAAAATTTCTTCGAAACCGAAACCGAAAGTATCTTTTGCAAAAGAAAAAGACGTCTTCAACTTGTCGCAGTTTCCTTGGCAAACGAATTTGTGAAGTTTCCTTACTTCTGTTTTTATTTTTGCCATTTAGAGATCCCGCGGCGGCTACCGCAGTCTGTTGAATATTCGGCCACTCGAGGTAAAAGACTTTCTTTTCTTTGTCTAAGAGGTGCGGACCCGTTAAAGAAGGGCCTTAGAGAGGAGTCATACCAGCGGACCTGGAGAGTCCGTTATTTTATTTATTTATTGTTTACGCCGATGTTTCTGTCCGTTTATCGTCATACATTTACATTTCGTTACTAGTCTGACACCTTTATTAGATTAGATTAGATACACTTTATTTGTACCATAGGGAAATTCAAATGCAGCTTACAATAGTTGACATATAATAGGTTACGTTTCGTTCGTTTTTTATTTTGTTTTTTTTTAACCCACGTTAGAACATAGGCAGGTGAAGAGACCCGGCCAAGGTCCCCCAGTGTCAGGAGATACATTTGAACCCACAGCCTCAGGATTTTTATTACCCAGCCGTCGCCCCTCCGCCACGCTGCCTGTCTGCTCTTCTGTTTGGGTCTTCACGATTGTGTCCTGTGAAGTGTTATACTGTGCTGTACATGTCTACATAGCCGTGTGTTCCTTCTTTTTATTCAGGTGTGACTCTGGGTGGACTCCTCAAACTTGGCACACTGACAGGTACGCAGCCCAGCGCTGGACAAAATGTGGTAGTCAGCAGGAATCTGAGGCGAGTAAATCCCACCATGTCACCTTTTATGTATATGAAATGGATGTTTATTAAAATAAAAAATAACATTACTTAAGCAAAAAGTACTTTAACAGATGAAAACAAGACAGACGTTTCTTTGTTGTTCATCTGACTCCTTCAGGTCCTAATGACCTATAATGCTAGAAGTCATGTCAGATACTGGGCACTGATGTTAACAGCTTTGATATCCTGGATATTTCATGGTCTCTTCACACATTGACAGAACATAAAGCCCATTCCACCTTAAAAAAAAAAAACAAAAAGCACAATTAGGACCCCATGGACATTGTGTGCTCCAGTGTCATCAACCATAAGGCCCTCTCTTTCACACTTAACCCCATGTACTAACTGTAAGTGGACCCTTGACCACACAGCACATGGCCCCTCTTCACTCTTACAATACAATTTATTTTTGTATAGCCCATAATCACATAGGAAGTGCCGCAATGGACTTTAACAGGCCCTGCCTCTTGACAGCCCCCCAGCCTTGACTCTCTAAGAAGACAAGGAAAAACTCCCAAAAAAAACCTAGTAGGGAAAAATGGAAGAAACCTTGGGAAAGGCAGTTCAAAGAGAGACCCCTTTCCAGGTAGGTTGGGAGTGTCAGTGGGTGTCAAAAAGAAGGGGGTCAATACAATACGATACACAGAACAGGACAAATCCTCAATACAGTATAAAAATAAAAATTTTACAAATACCGAGCAGAATTTAACAGTAGATGATATCGCATAATTTGTTTAGAGTCCTGGAGACCTCAGGCATCAAGCTGCCTCATTCAATAGGGCATTCCACAGCTGAAACAGCGCTGGGCCAGCCAATCCGATGAAAGGACCCCTCTATCCAATGATTCCTGCGATCCTCCATCAGGGATGACTTTACCTTAGGCAGGCAAAACAGCTTGACAGGTTTGACAATTTGAGTACCGAGAAGAGACACAGAATAGGTGAGAGTTAGTAACCAATTAGAACTATCGTGTTATTTATGTTTTAGTGCTAATGACTAACAACAGAGATGCAGTCTGTACAGTTAATCAGCAGCTCTAGTCAGGGTATGCTAAACTGAAGTAGTGAGTCTTCAGCCGGGATTTAAAAGCTGAGACTGAAGGGGCATCTCTTATAGTAGCAGGCAGACCATTCCACAGTTTAGGTGCCCTGTAACTAAAAGTTCGACCTCCCACTGTTATTTTATTAATCCTTGGAATCATAAGCAGACCAGCATCTTGAGATCTTAATGTGTGCTCTGGTTTGTAAGTCATGATAAGTTCAGACAAGTAAGCCGGACCTCGGCCATTTAATGCTTTATATGTTAAAAGAAGGATTTTGAAATCAGCCCTAAACTTAACCGGGAGCCAGTGTAAGGATTTAAGAACTGGAGTTGTGTGTTCTTATTTTCTTGTCTTTGTAATAATTCTTGCAGCAGCATTTTGGATTAACTGGAAGCTGTATAAAAAACAGTTTGAACATCCAGTGAACACCGCATTGCAGTAGTCAATCCTACTAGAAATAAATGCATGAATTAATTTCTCAGAATCCTGTTTATTTAGAAAGTGCCTTAATTTCCCAACATTTCTAAGATGGAATAAACATGATTTGGACAACTTTGTAATGTGTGCTTTAAATGACATGCTAGAGCAGGGGTAGGCAACGTCGGTCCTGGAGTGCCACAGTATGTGCAGGTTTTTGTTCTAACCCAGTTCCTTAACGAGAACTCAATTATTGCTGATGAAGCACATATTGCTTAAGTGACATTTTAATGCTTCATTTTAGTGGTCTCGCTTGTTAAGGTTCTCCAACCTTAATTGCTTATTTCAATCTTAAACTGCTGCATTCAGTGTTTTAATTGCTCCTTATTAGCAATAAGATGTAAAACAGGGGTAGGCAATGTCGGTCCTGGTGAGCCGCAGTGGCTACAGGTTTTCATTCCAACCCAATTGCTTAATTAGAAACCAATCATTGCCAATCTCAGACCTTATTTAATTTTATGGCTTGTTAGTCTGTGCAATGTAAGGCTTTTATATCGTAGATTTTTTTCCTTTCCAAGGGTATCATCCAAATGATTTGAAGCCTAAAACAGATCATTTTCAGTCTGTCACATTTTTCTATTAAGTGTTTTATTAAATCAAACCGTGCATGATGAACACACACAGATGTAATTGGAAAAAGGCTAGCTGGAGAACTGCTGGCTGCTTTGTCTTTTACATCTTATTGCTAATAAGGAGCAATTAAAACACTGAATGCAGCAGTTTAAGATTGAAATAAGCAATTAAGGTTGGAGAACCTTAACAAGCGAGACCACTAAAATGAAGCATCAAAATGTCACTTAAGCAATATGTGCTTCATCAGCAATAATTAAGTTCTCGTTAAGGAACTGGGTTGGAACAAAAACCTGCACATACTGTGGCACTCCAGGACCGACGTTGCCTACCCCTGTGCTAGAGTTAAAGATAACTCCCAGATTGTACTTCTGGACTATCTGTTGCCAACACTCATAGCACTGATTTGGGACTCTCTGACCATAAATCAGTGCTCTTCACTGTCTCATTATCTGTCCCTCCTTGATAAATTTCTTTCTGGATCCATTTCTGATCTTTTACTGTCTGCACCTATTCCACCAACACTAGATAGTTTTGTTGACCACTATAACTCAGCCCTTCAGTCAGCATTAGATAAAACAGCTCCTTTAAAACATAAGGAGGTTTCCTTTAAGCTTTCAGCTCCTTGGTATAATTCAGAGCTACGATCTATGAAAGCAGCTGGCCGATGCCTTGAGAGAATGTCACGTAAGACTGGCCTCACCGTGCACATCCAGGCTTTCTCTGACCACCATAGAGCTTACAGAGAAACACTAACCGCTGCCAAGAACACCCATTATGGCAGAATAATAGAAAGTGGCCACGAGAACCCAAGGGTTTTATTCTCTGTAGTTAATAAACTACTCGAACCCGCATCTGGCCCAACTACCTCTTCTACTGAAGTCTGTGAGAATTTCCTCCACTCTTTCCGTAACAAAATTTATTATCTAAATAATTCAACTAACATAAATACATCATCTGTTTATATCTCTCCCTGTTTTCCCACTCCATCCAGCTCCTTCTCTGAGTTCTCACCAGTCACTTCTGCGTTTGTTAATGACCTGCTTTGTAAGATGAGGCCGACTACTTGTGTACTGGACCCCATCCCCACCACACTACTTAAATCCTGCCTTCATGCCATAATCCCGACTGTTACAACAATAATAAACTCATCCCTTGACACTGGCTCTGTGCCGCTCACTTTTAAAATCGCTTCTGTAACCCCAATGTTAAAAAAGTCTGGTCTTGATGCTGACAATCTTAATAATTTTCGGCCTATTTCCCACTTACCTTTTCTGTCAAAAGTTCTTGAGCGTGTTGTAGCTTCCCAACTCACTAACTGCTTAACCTCTAATAATTTGATGGAACCCTTTCAGTCTGGTTTCAGGGCGTGGCACAGCTGTGAAACTGCTCTGCTACGGGTAACAAATGATTTGCTTATGGCAGCAGACTCTGGACAAACCAGCATATTAATTCTGTTAGACCTCAGTGCAGCATTTGACACTCAAGTCAGACATGATATCCTACTGTCCAGAATAGAGAACATGCTGGGTATCTCTGGCACTGCCCTCCAGTGGTTCAAGTCCTATCTGACTGATAGGCAAGAGTTTGTTAGTCTTGGCAAGAGCAGATCCAGCTCAGTGCCAGTCACACAAGGAGTTCCTCAGGGCTCTGTCCTCGGTCCTCTGCTTTTCTGTATTTATATGCTTCCCCTTGGCCATATTATTCGTAGCTTTGGACTGGGTGATCATTTTTTTGCAGATGATACTCAACTCTACTTCAGTGTTAAAAGTGGAACTTCATCAGAGCTTTCTCAGCTCACACCCTGCCTTAGTGAAATTAAAACCTGGATGGAGCAAAACTCTTTAAAATTAAATTGCAATAAAACTGAACTCCTGCAGATTGGGACTAAAATGCAACTTAATAAAATGAGCTCCTTCCCAGTCCATCTTGGCGGTGATCTCATCAGACCTGCCTCTACTGTAAAAAATCTTGGTGTCATTTTTGATTCCTCCTTTTCTTATTCCGCCCACATAAATCACATTAAGAAACTTTATTACTTTCACCTCCGTAACATATCCCGTGTTCGCTCCTTCCTCTCCTTTTCTAAAGCAGAAACTTGTCCATGCTTTTATCACATCCCGCATCGATTATTGTAATTCCCTACTGAGAGTTGCCCCTTCTAATCTTATATCACAGCTCCAGTTGATTCAAAACTCTGCTGCAAGAGTCCTTACTCGAACCAGCAGCAGCGAGCACATCACACCCATCCTGCTCCGTCTTCACTGGCTTCCTGTGTCTTACAGAATCGAATATAAAATCCTACTAATAACCTACAAAGCCTTAAATAACCTCGCGTCAAAATACATCAGTGACCTTCTCCATCACTATGTGCCTGCCCGCCCACTAAGGTCCTCTGATTCTGGTAATCTTGTTGTGCCCCTCACTAATCTACACTCCATGGGTGACAGGGCCTTCAGCTGTATAGCGCCCAGACTCTGGAATGACCTACCGAAATTAATCAGGTCAGCTGACTCCATGAATTCTTTTAAAAAACAACTCAAAACTCATCTGTTCAGGAAGGTTTTTAGCTCTACTTGACTTTATTACCCTTCTTTCAGTTTACCTCAATATCAAGATGCTCATGTAACCTGTGTGTGTGTGCTAGACCATCAATTATGTTGTCTGTTAGGCTTTTCTCTGAATTTACTATCTTACTCTTCTCTATTTATTTATATGGTTTAGGACAGTGCTATATACTGTATACGCTGCCGTTCTCTCTTAAACTCTGTGAAGTGCCATGAGCATGGGAAAGGCGCTATACAAATAAAATGTAATATTGTTATTATTATTAGATTGTGGGCTGATTCAGTAAAAAAATGGTGATTTCAACTGAGTTAAATGTTGACAAAATATTGTTGTGATCAGCGTCATTCCCTCCAACATATAACATCTGTTTTATCTTTGTTTTCAAGTAGTTCTCACCATCCACTCCTTTAATTTATTAACACAACTGATTAAAGACAATATCGGAGAAACTTCATTTGATCTAAATGAAAGGTATAACTGGGTGTCATCTACATACCAGTGAAAATTAACATTATGTTTCCTAATGATAGATTCCAGTGGAAGCATGTACAGTGAAAACAGTAAAGGTCCCAGTACTGAGCCCTGCGGGACACCATATTGAACTTCTGTGTATAATGATGGAGTACTGTCAGCACATTTCTGTACATATTGGAATCGATTTGATAAGTAAGAACTAAACCAAGCGAGCACAGTGTCTGTGAGCCCAACATCATTTTCTAGACTGTGCTGTAAAATAGAATGGTCGATGGTGTCAAATGCTGCACTTAAGTCCAACAACATAATTACAGTGGAGTTTCCTTCATCAGAGGATATCAGAATGTCGTTTACAACCCGTGTTAGTGCCGTTTCTGTACTATGACCAGTGCGAAAACCAGACTGGAATTTTTCAAATAAATTGTAATGCGTAAGGTGTGACTGAAGCTGACTGGCGACTACTTTTTCTAGTAATTTTAGAGAGAAAGGGTACATTTGAAATAGGCCTATAATTATTTAGCAGTTGTGGGTCTAGGTCTGACTTTTTAAGTAATGGTTTAATGACTCACACTTTTAGTGCATCAGGTACTGTGCCATGCAGTAATGAACTACTGATAATATTTAGACTATTTTTTGCAAGAACATCCATTGCACTTTTTACTAGTTTTGTTGGCACTGGATCTATGGAACAAGTAGTGGGCTTCATTTTAGAAATTAAAGTTAAGACTTCCTGCTCAGTTACAGGATTAAAATTACTAAAGTGCTGAATGCAAAGGTGAGTCAGGGTCTGCCAAGCTAGTATGTGGTTTGTACTGTGATGCTGAGATCTGGGATCTTATATTTTTAATTTACCCTTAACTTACCCTTTGAGTAGTACACTCTGAACAGCTGGACATTTATTCTGCCTGTGGTATTTTCTGGTGATGCATTCTTTGTTCCAGTTTGTGCTTTACATCAGTGTGGATTCTTATGATATCTATACAGTTCCCTCCATAATGTTTGGGACAAAGATCTGTTTTTTCTTGATTTCTCTTTCTGCTCCACAGTTTCAAATTACAAATCAAACAATTCAGACATTGTGATAAAGTGCACATTGCTGACTTTTATTTAAGATATTTACAGACATTTCCATCACAACATCTTGAAATGACAACACTTTTCCTACATGTTCCCCCCATTTCATGGCACCATAATATTTGGGAAAATTGGCATCTCAGGTCTTTGTGAATCCTCGGGTGTGTTTCTTGGATTCATCAGATACCTCGGCTTACTTCTACCCTTTGGAGTCTGTATTTGCCATTGTTCAACAAGAGGACAAGAACTGTGCCAATGAAAGTCAAAGAAGTAATTATGAGGGTGAAAAACAAGAATAAAATCATTGGAGACATCAACAAAAACTTACTATGACCTCAATCAACTCTCTGGAATATCATGAGGAAGAAGGAACACATTGGCGGGCTCAGGAATTGCAAAGGGACTGGTAAGCCATGGAAGACCTCCACTTCTGCTGACAGAAGAATACTTATTAAGGTAAATAAAAAACCCCAAACGCCTGTCCGACAGATCAGAGACAGTCTTCAGGAGGAGATGTGTGTGTCAGAGACGACTATCAGCAGAAGACTTCATGAGCAGAAACACAGAGGACACACTGCAAGATGCAAACCATTAGTTAGCCACTAAAATAGGATGGCCAGATTACAGTTTGTGAAAAGGACTTCAAAGAGCCCGAAGAATTCTGGGAAAAGGTCTTGTGGACAGATGAGACAAAGATGAACCTGATTAAAGTGGTGGCAAGAGCAAAGTGGGGAGACAAAAAGGAACTGCCCAAGATTGTAAACAGACCACCTCATCTGTTAAACATGGTGGTGGGGATGTTATGGCTTGGGCATGTATGGCTGCCACAGGTCCTGGCACACTTGTCTTCATGGATGATGGAACTGGTGACGACAGTGGCACAATGAATTCTGAGGTAAGTAGAAACATCTGATCTGCTGAAGTTCCAGTAAATGCCTTCAAACTCACTGGATGGTGCTTCATCATACAATAAGATAATGAGCCAAACATACTGCTGAGGCCATACATGAGTTTATCAAAGCTAAAATGTGCAAAAGTCATGAATGGCAAAGCTATATGCTGAAGAGAAAACTTAAGGGGACAAACCGCCAAAATCCTCAGCGACTGGTGATGACTGTGAATCTCGGACTTCAAGCAGTCATTACATATGAGGGATATGTGACAAAATCCTAAATATGACAATGGCTTTAATAGACCTGCCGTTGCTGTGTCCCAGATGGTATGGAGTCCTGTAATGGGGTCCATTAAAAAAAAAAAAAAGTGTCATTTCTACATGGTGAGAGCAAAATGTATGCCATTACTCTTAAATTAAGGTCTGCAATGTGCACTTTCAACACAATACATAATCAAGGATCTTAGGCAATACCAGTAAAAAGTGTCCTTTAGTTTTGACATGAATAGTTAAAGGTACAACTGCTTCAGGCATAGTCAGTAAAGTTTTATAACACTTGGAAATAACAAAAACAATGTTGAAAGGCCACAGGTGACGACAAAAAATGGCTGGCATATTTATGCAGTGGGAGTAAAATCCCGTGTTCAAACAGACTGTACTTCGACAGGTAGAAAAACACCTTTCTTTATCCTAAACTCTATAGACCACCGTTTCTGTGTCCACAAATTGGTAGAACTAAAAGGGTGAAACTTAAACAGAGAAAAAAAGATACAAACTGCTAAGTACAGTGGAACCTCGGTTCACGACCATAATTCGTTCCAAACCTCTGGTCATAAACCGATTTGGTCGTGAAACGAAGCAATTTCCCCCATAGGATTGTATGTAAATACAATTAATCCGCTCCAGACTGTTCCAGACCGTACGAACTGTATGTAAATATATTTTTTTAAAGATTTGTAAGCACAAATATAGTTAATTACACCACAGAATGCACAGTGTAATAGTAAACTAATGTAAAAACATTGAATAACACTGACACAAACACCCTGGCTCCCTGCTCAGCTGCACGCGCCCTCTCTCTCTCTCTGTAACATTGCAGGAGTTCGCGCTATAGCATTGCAACCCGATCGCTGTAAACACTCTTTTTAAATGAGTTTTAAGCACAGGGAGAAAAAAGGAACATTTGAACAAATCCGAACTTTATTTAAAAGCCAACCATAAGCAACTAACATTGCAGGAGTTCACGCTAATAGCATTACAACCCGATCGCTGTAAACACTCTTTTTAAATGAGTTTTAAGCACAGGGAGAAAAAAGGAACATTTGAAAAAAAGAGAAAAGTAACATTGCAACAATTCACGCTACGAACTGAAAAATGAACATTTGAAAAATATAATAATAATACAAAAACTAACCATAAACCACAAAGAAAACTAACCTTGCATGAGTCGAGTTCTGGCATGAAGTGAGGAGGAATTGGATGGAGAACAATCCGGCCTCGTCGCAGTTGAAGACTTGTTGCAGGATGTAGCCTTCGTCCTCCACTAATTTTGTGAAATTTTTCACGAATTCTTTCGCAGCTTCAGCGTCGGAACTAGCAGCCTCTCCATGCCTTACCACACTATGAATGACACTTCTCTTGCAAAACTTTTCAAACCATCCTCTACTGGCTTTAAATTCCTCACTTTCACCACTCATAGAAGGATAGTTTTGCAGCAAATTGCCATGAATCTTCCTGGCTTTCTCACATAACATCGCCTCGCTTACGCGATCCCCTGCAAGTTGCTTCTCGTTCAGCCACACTAGCAACAGTTTTTCCACATCTTCCAGCACTTGAAGCCTCTGCCTGGTTAATGCTGTAACTCCTTTTGCAACATCAGCTGCTTTAATAGATTCTTTCTGCTTTAGAATAGTCATTTGACTTCTTGTACTCGGAGGCAAGATCAGTAACACGAATGTTACGCTCATACTTTTCAATAATTTCTTTCTTTACTTCGATTTCAATTTAATGCAAAACTTTCTTCTCATCACTCTTCACTTGCTTAGAAGCTATGGTTAACTGCAAAAGCACACAAAATACTGTAGAGCACAAAGAGTTAACAGTTAAAGCACGCACGTCTGACTGAGAACAATGAACAGGGAGAGGCTGAACACGTGCTTAAATACAGTAATTGGTGCGTGCGAACCGGATGGGAAATGAAATAGAGCACAAAGACTTCACAGTGAAAGCATGCACGCACGTCTGACCGAGAACAATGTAACACGTGCGGAAATCATCGGCGCGCACAAACCGAAAGGGAAACTGGTACGTGTACCGAGACGTTCGTGAACTGAGGTTCCACTGTAGCTTTGTATTAAACAACAAACTTATTATTCAAATGTAAATTGCTGTGCAATTATACAAAACTAGCCAATCTGCGGCATAGCATATGCTGCATAATTATTTATTGATGGGTGAACACTTCCTGAAAGACTCAGTTGTCCAAATGGGATGGGTTTGAGGATACGACTGTGAGTGAATGAAAAGATGTAAAGAAGTAACATACAATTGTCCGTGACCGAAAACTGGTTTTGGCAGATACAGGCATATCTTTTTGAAAGTTTGTCCCTGCGCCTTATTAATTGTCATTGCAAAGGCCAATCTAACAGGAAATTGTCTGCTTGTAAAAGTAAAAGGCAAATTTGAATCTGATGGGGTCAGGGATATCCGGGGAATAAGGACAGTTTGTGAGGTAGCAGCTGCGATAGATTTACACTCCAGTACATTGCGGTGAATGCTGGTAACAGTCAGGCAGACAGGCGGGCGGGAGGGCGGGCAGGTGGGCAAGCCAACAAAAACACTATGCTCTTAGTATGGTATGAATGAGGTTTTTGTAGACAAAGGTTTTCCCTGTTCCTGCAGGACCATCTAAGAAGAAGCATGTTTGTCGCGGATGGGAATCGCTGTATGCAGCATGTAAAACAGTTTGCGAGGGTGGACGCGGTCGTGCGTATCCCATGACACGGGAGGAGAGTTAGAGTTGGCGGGCGTGGCTCTGTCTTACAGATCCCATGGTCTCTGTCTTGCGTGCCATGGTCGGCTGCTTAGTGAATTATATATATATATATATATATATATATATATATATATATATATATATATATACTGTATATATATATATATATATATATATATATATATATATATATATATATATATATATATAGAGAGAGAGAGAGAGAGAGAGAGAGAGAGAGAGAGAGAGATGTTTTAATAACCATATCCATCGGCAGATATCTTTAAAAGAAAAGGTGACTTTAAAGTAAAGTAAGACATACAGACGATGTTATCACAAGCATGAAGATAAGGGCAGATGACAGTGGACTGCGAATTCCATGCACATCAACAGCAGCCTTCAATACTCTGAACTAATGTCCTGATTATGTCACATGACAGGAAGCAAAGGGGAAGGAAGGGAAAATACCAGAGATGCTCACTAGGTGGGGCTAATAAAATGAAGAGCTTTAACAAGGTGTGGCAGAACAGGCTCAGTGATACTGTCCTCCTTCTTCTTTCAGCAGCTCCTGTTAGTGGTTGCCACAGCGGATCATCTTCTTCCATATCTTTCTGTCCTCTCCATCTTGTTCTGTTACACCCATCACCTGCATGTCCTCTCTCACCACATCCATAAACCTTCACCTAGGCCTTCCTCTTTTTCTCTTGCCTGGCAGCTCTATCCTTAACATCCTTCTCCCAATATACTCAGCATCTCTCCTCTGCACATGTCCAAACCAACGCAATCTCGCCTCTCTGACTTTGTCTCCCAACCCTCCAACTTGAGCCGACCCTCTAATGTCCTCATTTCTAATCCTGTTCATCCTCGTCACACCCAGTGCAAATCTTAGCATCTTTAACTCTGCCACCTCCAGCTCTGTCTCCTGCTTTTTGGTCAGTGCCACCGTCTCCAACCCATATAACATAGCTGGTCTCACTACCATCCTGTAGACCTTCCCTTTCACTCTTACTGATATCTGTCTGTCACAAATCACTCCTGACACTGTTCTCCAACCACTCCACTCTGCATGACCTCTATTCTTCACCTCTCTTCCACACACCCCATTACTCTGTACTGTTGATCCCAAGTATTTAAACTCCTCCACCTTCGCCAACTCTACTCCCTGCATCCTCACCATTCCACTGACCTCCCTCTCAGTTACACACTGTAACAGATTGAGGTCACTGTCGTCCTCTTGAACCCTCTGACTTGACTCTAAACACCAGGTAAAAGTCCAAATACTATATTTATTTGAACAATAACGTGCACAAAGCACCCTCCACTCCACAATACTCATAAATCAATAAACACACTAATCAATACAATAATCAATCCTCCACACTCCCAGACACTTCGCCACCCATCCTCCCAGCTCAGCTCAGTGTACTGGTTTCCCAGAGTCCTTTATATAGTCCCTGACCCGGAAGCGTTTCGCCCTCTCTGTCCACGTGACTAGGAACACTTCTGGGTCGGATAAAAAGCTCCTTTCTTCAACCCGGAAGCACGTTGTTTCCTCTTGTCATGTGATCATGACGCACCTCCGGGTTATAGGGCAAGTAAGAGTCCGGCAGCCTCCCCACAGCGACTCCTGGTGGTCCCCATGGTATCCAGCTGGGCTGTACATATAAACTACAAAGTCCATGAGGCCCTGCTGGAATTCGGGGAACGTCCATGCTGTCGGGAGAGCTCCACCTGGAGGCTTGGGGGTGAGGGCCGGAATATTTAGCTGGCCACCCACCACAACACATGTATTCTGTTTTGTTCCTACTGACCTTCATTCCTCTCCTCTCCAGAGCAAACCTCCAACTCTCAGGGTCTCATCGACCTGCTCCCTACTATCGCTACAGATCACAATATCATCAGCAAACATCATAGTCCACGGAGACTCCTGTCTAATCTCATCTGTCAACCTGTCCATCACCATTGCAAATAAGAAAGTTGGCAAAAATGTCAAATGTGTCCATTTAAAATGAAACCTGCAACACAGTAAAGTATGCAGAAAGTGAAAGGCTCTGAATACTTTATGAAGCCACTATACTGTTTATACAAACTGCTTAATCCAATTTAAACAGCATTTCCATACATTGATTGGGAAGAAAATTGCATACATTTCTGTGTTAAAGTACAACTGGCCTGTTAATGCCTGTTAAGAGTATTAAAGAAGATATTAACAATGTGAAGTCTGTGTTAGGGCCTCACAGCTCCGGTAGTGTGAATTTAAACAACTCAGGCTAATAACTTTACAGTACATGTGCAGCTTTCACGTGTGTCCTGTTGCTGTTTATTTTCCCCATATTGTAAAGATACTCTGACAAATCTCACTTTGCTTTACATCCCTTCATACCACCTGACCTCTCTCCTCTTATCAAGATCCTCTTTGATTAGAATATTCATGAAGGTTGGTCATTGGTTGTTACTTGTCTGGCTCCTCCTCTTAGGGTTACCTACAGCGGATTGGTCTTCTTGTTTCTGCCTGTTGGACCTTCACTCCACTCTTAAGATTGTTTCACATCTGATAATTTGAAATAAAGAGCAATGAGTTACTGTCAGCAAGCTATGAACTGTCAAACTTTACATAAACCTTAACTGAGAGGGTGTTGTAAAATGACATTCAAGAGTCTTTAGACCTAAGTGATGCAGTTTAAATGAAATAAATTCCTGTTCTTTCTACAGAGAAAAAGAAAAGGCTGCTGTATGCTATAATATCTCAATGGATGTGAAACAGGATAGCTATGATGTGGACACGAATATCATGGATTTAAATGTAAATATTAAGGAGGAGGACTGTGAGTGTGAGTCCATCTACCCTAAACAGGAAAGTCTGAACATTAAGGAGGAGGACAGTGAGCTGCATTCAGTGGACATTAAAGAAGAAGTTGAAGAGAAGCCTGTTAGTATTGAGAAGGATAACCGTACAA